>NC_091367.1:9439711-9474711 GCF_038502225.1 Cherax quadricarinatus
GAGTTGGGGTTAAATGTAAATAGCCTGTATAGATGAATAATTACAGTATCAACTTATCAGTATTCAAGAATTTTTGTGTGTTCACGTTCTCTCCGAGTTCTGAGAGTTAACAGTCTAGATTTGAGTGCACCGAATCTGCCTTTCTGTTAAACACTTCTTTCTTTGTATATATTTCTTCCTCAGAATCCGTAGATCACATGAATACAGATCGATCGATCAAATTGTTTTTTATCACTTCTATTGTGTAATCTCAACGTTGAGTTCGATGAGTTGTGCTATATTATACCCTGTATTGCATTACAGTTTCAGTTACGTAGCTTCCATTCCAATGTTCTACTTATGTATGTTATCATGTTCAATTGTTGTGTACTTTGACATTGTATAGGATCAGCCCAAGCCGTACACCTGCCATCTCTAGTTTGTATTAGTTGTATGTCGGGACGACATACGTTAGCGTCGCCGAGCTCTCAGTAGTAGTACCAGTTCCTAGTAACCAGTAACCAGTGTACCAGTAAATGACTCACTACCAACCATCTCTGCGTGAATCACTGACTGTATTCATATTGCTGCTGACCATAGCAGGATTTCAAACATCCCTCACCCGTAGGCACTCATGGGTCAGTCAAGATAGTGAGCAGAGAGAGGCAGGTCGGCTGTTGGTGCTTCCCCACACTTTCCGTTATATATTATACTTACTACCAGCCTATGTGAGTATTCTTACCCCATCCACGCATCGAAAACCCACATGACACAAGTCTTTTGCTTTCGTATGGAGTGATTTCTGTGTGCATATTAGGGACCAGTCCCTCCAGAATCTTCCAGGTGTAGATTATGATATATCTCTCTCGCCTGCGCTCTAGTGAGTACAAGTCAAGTGCTTCCAGGCGCTCCCAGTAGTTAAGGTGTTTGATGGAACTTATACGTGCAGTAAAGGTTCTCTGTACATTCTCTAGCTCTGCAATTTCACCTGCCTTGAATGGGGATGTTAA
This sequence comes from Cherax quadricarinatus, assembly GCF_038502225.1. NCBI lineage: Eukaryota > Metazoa > Arthropoda > Malacostraca > Decapoda > Parastacidae > Cherax > Cherax quadricarinatus. Next base: position 9,440,701 of record NC_091367.1, read on the forward strand.
TGTACAGCAGTATTCCAGCCTAGAAAGAATAAGTGATTTAAAAAGGATCATCATTGCTTAGCATCTCTTGTCTTGAATGTTCTCATTATCCATCCTATCAGTTTCCTAGCAGATGTGATAGTGGCATTGTTGTGATCCTTGAAGGTGAGATCCTCTGACATTACCACTCCCAGGTCTCTCACATTACTTTTCCTCTCTATTGTGTGATTGGAGTTTGTAGTATACTCAGTTCTAGTTATTATTTCCTCCAGTTTTCCATAACGGAGTAGTTGGAATTTGTCTTCATTGATCATATTGTTCTCCGTTGCCCATTGGAAAACTTGGTTTATATCTTCTTGGAGGATAATAGTGTCCTCAATGGATGACACTCTCATGCAGATCCTAGTATCGTCTGCAAAAGATGATACAGCGCTGTGGTTTACATCTCTGTCTATGTCTGATATGAGAATAAGGAACAGGATAGGTGCGAGTACTGTGCCTTGTGGGACAGAGCTCTGCACTATGGCAGCATCTGATTTAACTCTGTTTACCACTACTCTTTGTGTGCGATTGGTTAGAAAGTTGAAGATCCATCTGCCTACTTTGCCGGTTATCCCTTTAGCACGCATTTTGTGTGCTATTACACCATGGTCGCACTTGTCAAAGGCTTTTGCAAAGTCTATGTATACTACATCCGCATTATGTTTGTTTTCCAGTGCATCTAGGACCATATCATAGTGGTCAAGCAGTTGCGAAACGCAGGAGCGACCTGCTCTGAAACCATGTTGCCCTGGGTTGTGCAATTTTTGGGAGTCCAGGTGGTTTGCTATCCTGCTTCTTAGAACTCTTTCAAAGATTTTTATGATGTGGGACGTTAAAGCTATTGGTCTATAGTTCTTAGCTACTGCTTCGCTGCCACCTTTATGGAGTGGGGCTATATCTGTTGTTTTTAGCGACTGTGGAATCTCGCCTGTGTCTAAGCTCCTTCTCCATAGCATACTTAGGGCCCGTGAGAGGGGTTTCTTGCAGTTTTTAATGAACACCGAGTTCCACGAGTCTGGGCCTGGGGCTGAGTGCATGGGCATGTCGTCGATGGCTTTCTCAAAGTCTAGTGGAGTTAGAGTTATGTCATAAATCTGGCCTACATTTTCAGGGTTTTGAGGCTCATTCATGAAAAAATTGTTTGGATCATCTATCTTTAAACTGGTTAGTGGCTCGCTGAACACTGAGTCATACTGCAATTTCAGTATCTCGCTCATTTCTTTGTTGTCGTCAGTGTAGGATCCATCTTGTCTGAGCAGGGGCCCATTTTCTCCCAGCTCTAAGAACCTTATCGCGCTCGCGCGCGCGCGTGCGTGTGCGTGTGCGTGTGTGTGTGTGTGTGTGTGTGTGTGAAAGAGAGAGAGAGATAGTAGGGCCTGAAGGTGCTGGGGCACTGATATTTCGCCCTTTTGCTGAACTACAGTTCCAGTGAAGATTACAGCTGCTTCCAGTCATGTGTATCGTCTTAGTTCCTTGATAATGTGAGAAGTCACGAAAGCGCTTGGAATTTCACTATTCTTTCACAGTGGTTGTTTTGCATATTGTGACATCACCTGTTTACTCTGATCTTAGTGCGCATGTGTGTATATATATATATATATACACACACATTATATATATATATATATATATATATATATATATATATATATATATATGTCGTGCCGAATATGTAAAACTGGTCAATTAGCAGGAACTCATTTAAAATTAAGTCCTATCTAAAAATTTCTCTTATACGTTTAAAGAAATATTTCTTTCATTAATGCTAATGTAAAAATTTTTAATTTTGCTCCAAAAGAATCTTAGAAAACTTACCTAACCTTTTTATAACAAGAACAATTCATTTTAGCCTAAACCAACTAAATATATTTTAGATTTGTTTACAATAATTTAATACTAAACAAACACAGTGAAATATATTTTTTTCGTTAGGTTCAGAATGATTTTGGCGAAATTATTGCATACACAAATTTCCGTGTCCTATATGGCAAGATGAACGTTGCTGTTTAAGTCAAGATCGCAAGTTCTGCTTATTCGGCACGACATTATATATATATATATATATATATATATATATATATATATATATATATATATATATATATATATATATATATATATATATATAATTATAAAATGTCATGCCAAATAAGTAAAACTTGCGATTTTGGCTTAAATAGCAACGCTCTTCTTGCTGAATAAAGCAAGCGAAAATTTGTGTATGCAATAATTTCGCAAAAATCATTCTGAACCTAACTATAAAATATATATATCATTGTGTATGTTTATTAAATTATTATAAGCTTATGTAAAATATATTTTATTGGATTAAGCTAAATTAAATTGCGCTTGTTATAATAATGTTAGGTAAGTTTTCTAAGGTTCTTTTGGTACAAAATTATTAATTTTTACATTAGCATAAATGAAAAAAAATATATCTTTAAACGTACAAGAGAAAATTTTAGAAACGACTTAATTTTAAACGAGCTCTTGTGAGCTGACCAGTTTTACCTATTCGGTACGACATTATACATATATATATATATGGGTCCCACAATTTACACCAGAGGTGGACCCCATCATATATAAAAAAAAAAATATATATATATTATATATATATATATATATATATATATATTATATATATATATTATATATATATATATATACATCACGGAACCTTTCCTCAAGGGAGGTTCGGTGATGCCGGTTATTGGCTCTTGATGCGAGGACTTGGATCTACCCTCACCTGCCTTGGATCAAATCCGTTTACCGTAAAGAGCGCAGGACACGATAATAAAGGAAAATAAAATGAGAAACAGAATTAGCACGATAAGGAAGAGGAGATTTAAAGAGAATAAGAATAAGGGCAAGAGTACGAGAGTACAAACATAAACAGGAGAAAGAGGAAGAGTACAGAGAATCAGGGGGATAAAACATGACATGATAAAGAGGACATAAGAGGACAGAAGGAAGAGTAAAAGAGGACATGAGGAGGAAGAGGAAGAGGAGGAGGAATATTCAGCTGTACCCTGCTTAATTCCTGACAATCCCAACTCGACCAGACTAAGTTACGACTCTCTCCCTCCCCCTAGCTCCCACCCTCCCTCTCTCTCTCTCTCTCTCTCTCTCTCTCTCTCTCTCTCTCTCTCTCTCTCTCTCTCTCTCTCTTCTTATCTTTCATTATCTGTTTCCTTTTTTTAGTTCATGTATACGTGTGTGTGTGTGTGTGTGGAAACTGTCGCATCGAGCACACACCAGACCATCAGCGTTCACACACACACACACACACACACACACACACACACACACACACACACACACACACACACACACACGTATACAGGAACTAAAAAAAGGAAACAGATAATGAAAGATAAGAAGAGAGAGAGAGAGAGAGAGAGAGAGAGAGAGAGAGAGAGAGAGAGAGAGAGAGAGAGAGACATACTCCCTTAGACATACTCCCTTAGAGGACCTGCTGGACAAGAACACTCTCTTAGAGGACCTGCTGGACAAGAACACTCTCTTAGAGGACCTGCTGGACAAGAACACTCTCTTAGAGGACCTGCTGGACAAGAACACCCTCTTAGAGGACCTGCTGGACAAGAACACTCTCTTAGAGGACCTGCTGGACAAGAACACTCTCTTAGAGGACCTGCTGGACAAGAACACCCTCTTAGAGGACCTGCTGGACAAGAACACTCTCTTAGAGGGCCTGCTGGACAAGAACACCCTCTTAGAGGACCTGCTGGACAAGAACACTCTCTTAGAGGGCCTGCTGGACAAGAACACTCTCTTAGAGGACCTGCTGGACAAGAACACTCTCTTAGAGGACCTGCTGGACAAGAACACCCTCTTAGAGGACCTGCTGGACAAGAACACTCTCTTAGAGGGCCTGCTGGACAAGAACACTCTCTTAGAGGACCTGCTGGACAAGAACACTCTCTTAGAGGACCTGCTGGACAAGAACACCCTCTTAGAGGACCTGCTGGATAAGAACACCGTCTTAGAGGACCTGCTGGACAAGAACACCCTCTTAGAGGACCTGCTGGATAAGAACAATCTCTTAGAGGACCTGCTGGACAAGAACACCCTCTTAGAGGACCTGCTGGACAAGAACACCCTCTTAGAGGGCCTGCTGGATAAGAACACCCTCTTAGAGGACCTGCTGGACAAGAACACCCTCTTAGAGGACCTGCTGGACAAGAACACTCTCTTAGAGGACCTGCTGGACAAGAACACCCTCTTAGAGGACCTGCTGGACAAGAACACTCTCTTAGAGGACCTGCTGGACAAGAACACTCTCTTAGAGGACCTGCTGGACAAGAACACTCTCTTAGAGGACCTGCTGGACAAGAACACTCTCTTAGAGGACCTGCTGGAAAAGAACACCCTCTTAGAGGACCTGCTGGACAAGAACACCCTCTTAGAGGACCTGCTGGACAAGAACACCCTCTTAGAGGACCTGCTGGATAAGAACACCCTCTTAGAGGACCTGCTGGACAAGAACACCCTCTTAGAGGACCTGCTGGACAAGAACACTCTCTTAGAGGACCTGCTGGAAAAGAACACCCTCTTAGAGGACCTGCTGGACAAGAACACCCTCTTAGAGGACCTGCTGGATAAGAACACCCTCTTAGAGGACCTGCTGGACAAGAACACCCTCTTAGAGGACCTGCTGGATAAGAGCACCCTCTTAGAGGACCTGCTGGATAAGAACACCCTCTTAGAGGACCTGCTGGACAAGAACACCCTCTTAGAGGACCTGCTGGACAAGAACACCCTCTTAGAGGACCTGCTGGACAAGAACACCCTCTTAGAGGACCTGCTGGACAAGAACACCCTCTTAGAGGACCTGCTGGATAAGAACACCCTCTTAGAGGACCTGCTGGACAAGAACACTCTCTTAGAGGACCTGCTGGATAAGAACACCCTCTTACAGGACCTGCTGGATAAGAACACCCTCTTAGAGGACCTGCTGGATAAGAACACCCTCTTAGAGGACCTGCTGGATAAGAACACCCTCTTAGAAGACCTGCTGGATAAAAACACCCTCTTAGAAGACCTGCTGGATAAGAACACCCTTTTAGGGGACCTGCTGGACAAGAACACTCTCTTAGAGGACCTGCTGGATAAGGACACCCTCTTAGAGGACCTGCTGGATAAGAGCACCCTCTTAGAGGACCTGCTGGATAAGAACACCCTCTTAGAGGACCTGCTGGACAAGAACACCCTCTTAGAGGACCTGCTGGACAAGAACACCCTCTTAGAGGACCTGCTGGACAAGAACACCCTCTTAGAGGACCTGCTGGATAAGAACACCCTCTTAGAGGACCTGCTGGACAAGAACACCCTCTTAGAGGACCTGCTGGATAAGAACACCCTCTTATAGGACCTGCTGGACAAGAACACCCTCTTAGAAGACCTGCTGGATAAAAACACCCTCTTAGAAGACCTGCTGGATAAGAACACCCTTTTAGGGGACCTGCTGGATAAGAACACCCTGTTAGAGGACCTGCTGGATAAGAAGTCCCTTTTAGAGGACCTGCTGGATAAAAAGACCCTCTTAGAGGGCCCGCTGGACAAGAACACACTCTCTTAGAGGACTTGCTGGATAAAAAGACCCTCTTAGAGGACCTGCTGAATAAGACGACCTCACCATCGCCCTGGAACAAGATACCCACCTTCGTAATTATAAAATATCGACGTGCAAATTGTGAAGGCTTGTTAGTAGATCCTGAGCCAATGCAAAGCGTTCCTGAGTCCCTTACCATTAGCATACCGCTATTCATACTTCACTACATAAATATCAGCAGCCATGAATCTACAGGGAGGGGAGGAACTACCTTGTTCGAACAGTGGAACCCCAGGAGGTAGGGAGAGCCTTGTTCGAACGCGGGGACCACCACCACGTGTTCGAATCGGAGTAGAGGTGGTTGAAGAGCTTTTGTTCTTGACGTTGTCGTAATGTGAAGGTTTTTGTGAGGGATGTGTTGTTGTTGTTGTTGTTGTTGTTGTTGTTGTTGTTGTTGTTGTGGTGGTGGTGGTGGTGGTGGTGGTGGTGGTGGTGGTGATGGTGGGTGGTGCTGGTGGTAGTTGCTTGTGGTAGGTGCTGGTGGTAGGTGCTGGTGGTAGGTGCTGGTGGTAGGTGCTGGTGGTAGGTGCTGGTGGTAGGTGCTTGTGGTAGGTGGTAAAAGGGGACGGTGGTAGGTGATGGTACTGCTCGTGATGGTGTATGAGTGTGATGATGGTGTATGAGTGTGGTGATGGTGCATGAGTGTGGTGATGGTGCATGAGTGTGGTGATGGTGCATGAGTGTGGTGATGGTGCATGAGTGTGGTGATGGTGCATGAGTGTGGTGATGGTGTATGAGTGTGGTGATGGTGCATGAGTGTGGTGATGGTGCATGAGTGTGGTGATGGTGTATGAGTGTGGTGATGGTGCATGAGTGTGGTGATGGTGCATGAGTGTGGTGATGGTGTATGAGTGTGGTGATGGTGTATGAGTGTGGTGATGGTGCATGAGTGTGGTGATGGTGCATGAGTGTGGTGATGGTGCATGAGTGTGGTGATGGTGCATGAGTGTGGTGATGGTGCATGAGTGTGGTGATGGTGCAAGAGTGTGGTGATGGTGCAAGAGTGTGGTGATGGTGTATGAGTGTGGTGATGGTGCATGAGTGTGGTGATGGTGCAAGAGTGTGGTGATGGTGCATGAGTGTGGTGATGGTGTATGAGTGTGGTGATGGTGTATGAGTGTGGTGATGGTGTATGAGTGTGGTGATGGTGTATGAGTGTGGTGATGGTGTATGAGTGTGGTGATGGTGCATGAGTGTGGTGATGGTGTATGAGTGTGGTGATGGTGTATGAGTGTGGTGATGGTGTATGAGTGTGGTGATGGTGTATGAGTGTGGTGATGGTGTATGAGTGTGGTGATGGTGTATGAGTGTGGTGATGGTGTATGAGTGTGGTGATGGTGTATGAGTGTGGTGATGGTGTATGAGTGTGGTGATGGTGTATGAGTGTGGTGATGGTGTATGAGTGTGGTGATGGTGCATGAGTGTGGTGATGGTGTATGAGTGTGGTGGTGTATGAGTGTGGTGATGGTGTATGAGTGTGGTGATGGTGTATGAGTGTGGTGATGGTGTATGAGTGTGGTGATGGTGTATGAGTGTGGTGATGGTGTATGAGTGTGGTGATGGTGTATGTGGTGATGGTGTATGAGTGTGGTGATGGTGTATGAGTGTGGTGATGGTGCATGAGTGTGGTGATGGTGTATGAGTGTGGTGATGGTGTATGAGTGTGGTGATGGTGTATGAGTGTGGTGATGGTGCATGAGTGTGGTGATGGTGCATGAGTGTGGTGATGGTGTATGAGTGTGGTGATGGTGTATGAGTGTGGTGATGGTGCATGAGTGTGGTGATGGTGTATGAGTGTGGTGATGGTGTATGAGTGTGGTGATGGTGTATGAGTGTGGTGATGGTGTATGAGTGTGGTGATGGTGTATGAGTGTGGTGATGGTGTATGAGTGTGGTGATGGTGTATGAGTGTGGTGATCGTGTATGAGTAAGGCTGTGTGGCACATGTCTGACATTCGGTTATAAATCTTCATTAGGCTAAGTTCTGTTTCGCAAGCCCATGAGTTATGTGGCCCAGGCTTAATGTTGAGGTGGTTGGTGGGTGGTGGTAGTGGTGGTAGTGGTGGTAGGTGATGGTAGTGGTGGTAGTGGTGGTAGGTGATGGTAGTGGTGGTAGGTGATGGTAGTGGTGGTAGGTGATGGTAGTGGTGGTAGGTGATGGTAGTGGTGGTAGGTGATGGTAGTGGTGGTAGGTGATGGTAGTGGTGGTAGGTGATGGTAGTGGTGGTAGGTGATGGTAGTGGTGGTACTATACATTAGGTTACGGAAGATTCAATTAGGTCTCACCAGATTAAATAAATCAGGTAAAGATCAATTGTGGCGACGCTTTATAAATAAAGCGAATATTTGTGTGAAAAACTTATCTGCAAGAAACATAAACAGAGAGAGACTTACATCAAACATTGTAGGGGGGGCGTAACATTGTAGGGGGGGAGGCGTAACATTGTAGGGGGGAGGCGTAACATTGTAGTGGGGGAGGCGTAACATTGTAGGGGGGGAGGCGTAACATTGTAGGGGGGGGAGGCGTAACATTGTAGGGGGGGAGGCGTAACATTGTAGGGGGGGAGGCGTAACATTGTAGGGGGGGAGGCGTAACATTGTAGGGGGGGAGGCGTAACATTGTAGGGGGGAGGCGTAACATTGTAGGGGGGGAGGCATAACATTGTAGGGGGGGAGGCGTAACATTGTAGTGGGGGAGGCGTAACATTGTAGGGGGGGAGGCGTAACATTGTAGGGGGGAGGCGTAACATTGTAGGGGGGGGGAGGCATAACATTGTAGGGGGGGAGGCGTAACATTGTAGTGGGGGAGGCGTAACAATGTAGGGGGGGAGGCGTAACATTGTAGGGGGGGAGGCGTAACATTGTAGGGGGGGGAGGCGTAACATTGTAGGGGACGGAGGCGTAACATTGTAGGGGGGGGAGGCATAACATTGTAGGGGGGGAGGCGTAACATTGTAGGGGGGGGAGGCGTAACATTGTAGGGGGGGAGGCGTAACATTGTAGGGGGGGAGGCGTAACATTGTAGGGGGGGAGGCGTAACATTGTAGGGGGGGAGGCGTAACATTGTACGGGGGGAGGCATAACATTGTAGGGGGGGAGGTGTAACATTGTAGGGGGGAGGCGTAACATTGTAGGGGGGAGGCGTAACATTGTAGGGGGGGAGGCGTAACACTGTAGGGGGGGGAGGCGTAACATTGTAGGGGGAGGCGTAACATTGTAGGGGGGAGGCGTAACATTGTAGGGGGGGAGGCGTAACATTGTAGGGGGGGAGGCGTAACATTGTAGGGGGGAGGCGTAACATTGTAGGGGGGGAGGCGTAACATTGTAGGGGGGGAGGCGTAACATTGTAGGGAGGGGGAGGCATAACATTGTAGGGGGGGGAGGCGTAACATTGTAGGGGGGAGGCGTAACATTGTAGGGGGGGAGGCGTAACATTGTAGGGGGGGGAGGCGTAACATTGTAGGGGGAGGCGTAACATTGTAGGGGGGGAGGCGTAACATTGTAGGGGGGGAGGCGTAACATTGTAGGGGGGAGGCGTAACATTGTAGGGGGGGGAGGCGTAACATTGTAGGGGGGGAGGCGTAACATTGTAGGGGGGGAGGCGTAACATTGTAGGAGGGGAGGCGTAACATTGTAGGGGGGGGAGGCGTAACATTGTAGGGGGGGAGGCGTAACATTGTAGGGGGGGGGAGGCGTAACATTGTAGGGGGGGAGGCGTAACATTGTAGGGGGGGAGGCGTAACATTGTAGGGGGGGGAGGCGTAACATTGTAGGGGAGAGGCGTAACATTGTAGGGGGGGGAGGCGTAACATTGTAGGGGGGGAGGCGTAACATTGTAGGGGGGGGAGGCGTAACATTGTAGGGGGGGAGGCGTAACATTGTAGGGGCGGGAGGCATAACATTGTAGGGGGGGAGGCGTAACATTGTAGGGGAGGGGAGGCGTAACATTGTAGGTGGGGGAGGCGTAACATTGTAGGGGGGGAGGCGTAACATTGTAGGGGGGGAGGCGTAACATTGTAGGGGGGGAGGCGTAACCTTGTCGGGGGGGAGGCGTAACATTGTAGGGGAGGGGAGGCGTAACATTGTAGGGGGGAGTCGTAACATTGTAGGGGGGGAGGCGTAACATTGTAGGGGGGGAGGCGTAACATTGTAGGGGAGGGGAGGCGTAACATTGTAGGGGGGAGTCGTAACATTGTAGGGGGGGAGGCGTAACATTGTAGGGGGGGAGTCGTAACATTGTAGGGGGGGAGTCGTAACATTGTAGGGGGGGAGGCGTAACATTGTAGGGGGGGAGGCGTAACATTGTAGGGGGGAGTCGTAACATTGTAGGGGGGAGGCGTAACATTGTAGGGGGGGAGGCGTAACATTGTAGGGGGGGAGGCGTAACATTGTAGGGGGGGAGGCGTAACATTGTAGGGGGGGAGGCGTAACATTGTAGGGGGGGGAGGCATAACATTGTAGGGGGAGGCGTAACATTGTAGGGGGGGAGGCGTAACATTGTAGGGGGGGAGTCGTAACATTGTAGGGGGGGAGGCGTAACATTGTAGGGGGGAGGCGTAACATTGTAGGGGGGGAGTCGTAACATTGTAGGGGGGGAGTCGTAACATTGTAGGGGGGGGAGGCGTAACATTGTAGGGGGGAGGCGTAACATTGTAGGGGGGGAGGCGTAACATTGTAGGGGGGGAGGCGTAACATTGTAGGGGGGAGGCGTAACATTGTAGGGGGGGGAGGCGTAACATTGTAGGGGGGGGAGGCGTAACATTGTAGGGGGGAGGCGTAACATTGTAGGGGGGGAGGCGTAACATTGTAGGGGGGGAGGCGTAACATTGTAGGGGGGAGGCGTAACATTGTAAGGGGGGAGGCGTAACATTGTAGGGGGGGAGGCGTAACATTGTAGGGGGGGAGGCGTAAGTTACTACGACATTACTTATAAGTACACTGACCACTTTACAGTATATTTACTGTGATAATCATGGTATTGTTGCATAATTTATGTAGTGACAATTGTGGTGGTGGTAGGTGTGTAGTAGTGGTCTGGTGGGAGTGGTAGAGGTGGTGGTAGAAGTGGTGGTAGTGGTGGTCGAGATGGGTTAGTGGTGGCGGTGGTGGTGATAGTGGTGGTGGTGGTGATGGTTATGGCGGTGGTGGTGATAGTGGTGGTGGTGGTAATAGCGGAGGTAGACTAATACTTTTTTATAGTAAGATAACTGAGGTGTCAGTGTTACAGTGTGTCAGATACTGGGTGTCAGTGTTACAGTGTGTCAGATACTGGGTGTCAGTGTTACAGTGTGTCAGATACTGGGTGTCAGTGTTACAGTGTGTCAGATACTGGGTGTCAGTGTTACAGTGTGTCAGATACTGGGTGTCAGTGTTACAGTGTGTCAGATACTGGGTGTCAGTGTTACAGTGTGTCAGATACTGGGTGTCAGTGTTACAGTGTGTCAGATACTGGGTGTCAGTGTTACAGTGTGTCAGATACTGGGTGTCAGTGTTACAGTGTGTCAGATACTGGGTGTCAGTGTTACAGTGTGTCAGATACTGGGTGTCAGTGTTACAGTGTGTCAGATACTGGGTGTCAGTGTTACAGTGTGTCAGATACTGGGTGTCAGTGTTACAGTGTGTCAGATACTGGGTGTCAGTGTTACAGTGTGTCAGATACTGGGTGTCAGTGTTACAGTGTGTCAGATACTGGGTGTCAGTGTTACAGTGTGTCAGATACTGGGTGTCAGTGTTACAGTGTGTCAGATACTGGGTGTCAGTGTTACAGTGTGTCAGATACTGGGTGTCAGTGTTACAGTGTGTCAGATACTGGGTGTCAGTGTTACAGTGTGTCAGATACTGGGTGTCAGTGTTACAGTGTGTCAGATACTGGGTGTCAGTGTTACAGTGTGTCAGATACTGGGTGTCAGTGTTACAGTGTGTCAGATACTGGGTGTCAGTGTTACAGTGTGTCAGATACTGGGTGTCAGTGTTACAGTGTGTCAGATACTGGGTGTCAGTGTTACAGTGTGCCAGATACTGGGTGTCAGTGTTACAGTGTGTCAGATACTGGGTGTCAGTGTTACAGTGTGTCAGATACTGGGTGTCAGTGTTACAGTGTGTCAGATACTGGGTGTCAGTGTTACAGTGTGTCAGATACTGGGTGTCTGTTACAGTGTGTCAGATACTGGGTGTCAGTGTTACAGTGTGTCAGATACTGGGTGTCAGTGTTACAGTGTGTCAGATACTGGGTGTCAGTGTTACATTGTGTCAGATACTGGGTGTCAGTGTTACAGTGTGTCAGATACTGGGTGTCAGTGTTACAGTGTGTCAGATACTGGGTGTCAGTGTTACAGTGTGTCAGATACTGGGTGTCAGTGTTACAGTGTGTCAGATACTGGGTGTCAGTGTTACAGTGTGTCAGATACTGGGTGTCAGTGTTACAGTGTATCAGATACTGGGTGTCAGTGTTACAGTGTGTCAGATACTGGGTGTCAGTGTTACAGTGTGTCAGATACTGGGTGTCAGTGTTACAGTGTGTCAGATACTGGGTGTCAGTGTTACAGTGTATCAGATACTGGGTGTCAGTGTTACAGTGTATCAGATACTGGGTGTCAGTGTTACAGTGTATCAGATACTGGGTGTCAGTGTTACAGTGTGTCAGATACTGGGTGTCAGTGTTACAGTGTATCAGATACTGGGTGTCAGTGTTACAGTGTGTCAGATACTGGGTGTCAGTGTGTCAGATACTGGGTGTCAGTGTTACAGTGTGTCAGATACTGGGTGTCAGTGTTACAGTGTGTCAGATACTGGGTGTCAGTGTTACAGTGTGTCAGATACTGGGTGTCAGTGTTACAGTGTGTCAGATACTGGGTGTCAGTGTTACAGTGTGTCAGATACTGGGTGTCAGTGTTACAGTGTGTCAGTGTTACAGTGTGACAGATACTGGGTGTCAGTGTTACAGTGTGTCAGATACTGGGTGTCAGTGTTACAGTGTGTCAGATACTGGGTGTCAGTGTTACAGTGTGTCAGATACTGGGTGTCAGTGTTACAGTGTGTCAGATACTGGGTGTCAGTGTTACAGTGTGTCAGATACTGGGTGTGTGTTACAGTGTGTCAGATACTGGGTGTGTGTTACAGTGTATCAGATACTGGGTGTCAGTGTTACATTGTGTCAGATACTGGGTGTCAGTGTTACAGTGTGTCAGATACTGGGTGTCAGTGTTACAGTGTGTCAGATACTGGGTGTCAGTTTTACAGTGTGTCAGATACTGGGTGTCAGTGTTACAGTGTGTCAGATACTGGGTGTCAGTGTTACAGTGTGCCAGATACTGGGTGTCAGTGTTACAGTGTGTCAGACACTGGGTGTCAGTGTTACAGTGTGTCAGACACTGGGTGTCAGTATTACAGTGTGTCAGATACTGGGTGTCAGTGTTACAGTGTGTCAGATACTGGGTGTCAGTGTTACAGTGTGTCAGATACTGGGTGTCAGTGTTACAGTGTGTCAGATACTGGGTGTCAGTGTTACAGTGTGTCAGATACTGGGTGTCAGTGTTACAGTGTGTCAGATACTGGGTGTCAGTGTTACAGTGTGACAGATACTGGGTGTCAGTGTTACAGTGTGTCAGATACTGGGTGTCAGTGTTACAGTGTGTCAGATACTGGGTGTCAGTGTTACAGTGTGTCAGATACTGGGTGTCAGTGTTACAGTGTGTCAGATACTGGGTGTCAGTGTTACAGTGTGTCAGATACTGGGTGTCAGTGTTACAGTGTATCAGATACTGGGTGTTAGTGTTACTGTGTGTCAGATACTGGGTGTCAGTGTTACAGTGTATCAGATACTGGGTGTCAGTGTTACAGTGTGTCAGATAGTGGGTGTCAGTGTTACAGTGTATCAGATACTGGGTGTCAGTGTTACAGTGTGTCAGATAGTGGGTGTCAGTGTTACAGTGTGTCAGATACTGGGTGTCAGTGTTACAGTGTATCAGATACTGGGTGTCAGTGTTACAGTGTGTCAGATACTGGGTGTCAGTGTTACAGTGTGTCAGATACTGGGTGTCAGTGTTACAGTGTGTCAGATACTGGGTGTCAGTGTTACAGTGTATCAGATACTGGGTGTCAGTGTTACAGTGTATCAGATACTGGGTGTCAGTGTTACAGTGTGTCAGATAGTGGGTGTCAGTGTTACAGTGTGTCAGATACTGGGTGTCAGTGTTACAGTGTGTCAGATACTGGGTGTCAGTGTTACAGTGTGTCAGATACTGGGTGTCAGTGTTACAGTGTGTCAGATACTGGGTGTCAGTGTTACAGTGTGTCAGATACTGGGTGTCAGTGTTACAGTGTGACAGGTGTTGAACGTGTCGTCAACAGTCTTGTGTGCCGTGTTACGGGTGGCTGTCAGGGTGGAGAAAAGTTTGGATATTCTTCTAAACCTGCGTGTGTTGGGAGGGGTCAACGCCCCCCGCGCGCCGAGGTCCATGACACGGCCTCCTCATGGATCCAACGGCTGATCAGGGACTGACTTGAGGAACCCATCAAGTTACCTCTTTAAAAAAAGTTCCCCTTGCAGAAAGTGACTGTTGAATATTCTGTTGCCCTCAGGAAAACGTCAGTAAGTACTCTGCCTCTGAACTCAGAAAAACATCAGTTAAGTACTCTGCCTCTGATCTCAGGAAAACGTCACAGGAAAATGTCAGTAAGTACTCTGCCTTTGATCTCAGGAAGACGTCAGTAAGTACTCTGTCTTTGATCTCAGGAAAACGTCGCAGGAAAATGTTAGTAAGTACTCTGCCTCTGATCTCAGGAAAACATCAGTAAGTACTCTGCTTCTGATCCTGGCTCTTCCATTAGAGATTTTCATTAATGACATTTAGGGACCTAAATTTGTACACACAATGCGTAAATACTAACACACGCACAGCTTCAGGAACACGTATGATAAAAGTCCATTAGACTAGAAGTGAGCAGCTAGTCATCGAAACTCAAGAGACGAGGTCAGGAGGACTCGATCCCAGCAACTACAATTAAGATAGAGGGTTCCAACTATATATATATATATATATATATATATATATATATATATATATATATATATATATATATATATATATATATATATATATATAGATATATATATATATATATATATACACACACACCTGTCCAAAAACATGATGGAAGTTAATGAAGTCGAGAATCTAAGTAATTTCCACTCTCTTCTCAGTCACCACTCAGTTTCCACTCTGGAGTCACCACTCAGTTTCCACTCTGGAGTCACCACTCAGTTTCCACTCTGGAGTCACCACTCTAATCCCGAACTGTGTACGCCATTGTGTTAAGGGAGGGGGGTCGAATCACGGTTACTGGCCCCTATGCTCCTGGGTTGGCTTAACAGACATCTACACGACAACAACCTGCCAGGTTGTGTCGTACCTACTCATGAAGGTGCGTAAGAACCGAAGCGGCACTATCTGTACAAGCTGTATCATGTACTTGTAGAAATAAATATTATCATCATTATCCCTTCGTCTCGCTCACTGCACTTGTGTACCATCCTAAGACTGAGGAAATACTGAGATGCACGAGTGAGAGAGAGTGAGAGAGAGAGAGGGAGAAAGAGAGAGGGAGAGAGGTTAACATGCATGGAGGGGGGGTTAACATGCATTTCCAACTAGAGTGGGGCCCTAAAACTCATCATTAGAATTAGGACTCAACAAAGTTTGGAGGAGAGGATACACCACCACCACCACCACCACCACCACCACCACCATCACCACCACCACCACCTACCACTGAAACACTACAAAACCTACCACCACTGGTGGCCTGGTGGTTAACGCTCTCGCTTCACACGGTGAGGGCCTGGGTTCGATTCCCAGCCAGAGTAGAAACATTGGACGTGTTTCTTTCCACCTGTTGTCTATGTTCCCCATCAGTAAAATGGGTACCTGGGTGTTAGTCGGTGTTAGTCGACTGGTGTGGGTCGCATCCTGGGACACTGACCTAAGGAGGCCTGGTCACAGACCGGGCCGCGGGGGCGTTGACCCCCGGAACTCTCTCCAGGTAACTCCAGGTAAACCATCACTACCACCACAACCACAATCACCACCACACACCTACCACAAAACTTACCACCACCACTATTCCTTCAACATGTGCAACATCTTTCCCACCATCACCATGCAACATCACCAGTCACCACACCATCTCCATCTATACAATTACCAAAATCATTACCACCATCACCAATACTCCTGGTGATGCAGGTACCTCACCCTGTCGTACCTTCGCTAGAGTGTACCTCACCCTGTCGTACCTTCGCCAGGGTTTACCTCACCCTGACGTACCTTCGCCAGGGTGTGCCCTCACCCTGGCGTAGCTACGCCAGGGTGGGCATTACCAAGGTGGCAGAGCACACACGGACAGCAATTACCATGTCTTACCTCCCTCGCCTCGTTCTCTCTGATGAATGGAGCAGAGGAGGGGCAGGAGGGCGAAGAGGAGGAGGAGAGAATGAGGAGGAGGAGGAAGAGGTGGGGAGAGAATAAGGAGGGGGAGAGAATGAGGACGAGGAGGGGAAGACGGTTGTAGAGAGGTGAAGGAAAAGGACCGGGAAATGAGTGCCCATTGTTATAAGTGCCCATTGTTGTTGTTACAAGTGCCCATTGTTGTTGTTACAAGTGCCCATTGTTGTTACAAGTGCCCAATGTTGTTGTTACAAGTGCCCATTGTTGTTGTTACAAGTGCCCATTGTTGTTATAAGTGCCCACTGTTGTTATAAGTGCCCATTGTTGTTATAAGTGCCCAATGTTGTTATAAGTGCCCACTGTTGTTGTTATAAGTGCCCGTTGTTGTTGTTATAAGTGCCCATTGTTGTTATAAGTGCCCGTTGTTGTTATAAGTGCCCGTTGTTGTTGTTGTTATAAGTGCCCATTGTTGTTATAAGTGCCCATTGTTGTTGCTATAAGTGCCCATTGTTGTTGTTATAAGTGCCCATTGTTGTTGTTATAAGTGCCCATTGTTGTTTTTATAAGTGCCCATTGTTGTTGTTATAAGTACCCATTGTTGTTGAAAGTGCCCATTGTTGTTGCTATAAGTGCCCATTGTTGTTATAAGTGCCCATTGTTGTTGTCATAAGTACCCATTGTTGTTGTTATAAGTACCCATTGTTGTTGTTATAAGTGCCCATTGTTGTTGTTATAAGTGCCCACTGTTGTTATAAGTGCCCACTGTTGTTGTTATAAGTGCCCATTGTTGTTATAAGTGCCCATTGTTATAAGTGCCCATTGTTGTTGTTATAAGTGCCCACTGTTGTTGTTATAAGTGCCCACTGTTGTTGTTGTAAGTGCCCATTGTTGTTATAAGTGCTCATTGTTGTTGTTATAAGTGCCCTTTGTTGTTGTTATAAGTACCCATTGTTGTTAAGTGCTCTTTGTTGTTGTTATAAGTACCCATTGTTGTTGAAAGTTCCCATTGTTGTTGAAAGTGCCCATTGTTGTTATAAGTGCCCATTGTTGTTATAAGTGCCCATTGTTGTTATAAGTGCCCATTGTTGTTGTTATAAGTACCCATTGTTGTTATAAGTGCCCATTGTTGTTGCTATAAGTGCCCATTGTTGTTATAAGTGCCCATTGTTGTTGTTATAAGTACCCATTGTTGTTGTTATAAGTGCCCATTGTTGTTGTTATAAGTGCCCATTGTTGTTGTAAGTGCCCACTGTTGTTATAAGTACCCACTGTTGTTGTTATAAGTGCCCACTGTTGTTGTTATAAGTGCCCATTGTTGTTATAAGTGCCCATTGTTGTTATAAGTGCCCATTGTTGTTGTTATAAGTGCCCATTGTTGTTGTTATAAGTGCCCATTGTTGTTGTTATAAGTGCCCTTTGTTGTTGTTATAAGTACCCATTGTTGTTAAGTGCTCTTTGTTGTTGTTATAAGTACCCATTGTTGTTGAAAGTGCCCATTGTTGTTGAAAGTGCCCATTGTTGTTATAAGTGCCCATTGTTGTTATAAGTGCCCATTGTTGTTATAAGTGCCCATTGTTGTTGTTATAAGTACCCATTGTTGTTATAAGTGACCATTGTTGTTGCTATAAGTGCCCATTGTTGTTATAAGTGCCCATTGTTGTTGTTATAAGTACCCATTTTTGTTGTTATAAGTGCCCATTGTTGTTGTTATAAGTGCCCATTGTTGTTGTTATACGTGCCCACTGTTGTTATAAGTACCCACTGTTGTTGTTATAAGTGCCCATTGTTGTTGTTATACGTGCCCACTGTTGTTATAAGTACCCACTGTTGTTGTTATAAGTACCCATTGTTGTTGTTATACGTGCCCACTGTTGTTATAAGTGCCCATTGTTGTTGCTATAAGTGCCCATTGTTGTTATAAGTGCCCATTGTTGTTGTTATAAGTGCCCGTTGTTGCTATAAGTACCCATTGTTGTTATAAGTGCCCATTGTTCTTGTTATAAGTGCCCATTGTTGTTATAAGTACCCATTGTTGTTGTTATAAGTGCCCATTGTTGTTGTTATAAGTGCACGCTGTTGTTATAAGTGCCCATTGTTGTTGTTATAAGTACCCATTGTTGTTGTTATAAGTACCCATTGTTGTTGTTATAAGTACTCATTGTTGTTGTTATAAGTACCCATTGTTGTTATAAGTGCCCACTGTTGTTGTTATAAGTACCCATTGTTCTTGTTATAAGTACCCATTGTTGTTTTTATAAGTGCCCACTGTTGTTATAAGTGCCCACTGTTGTTGTTATAAGTGCCCATTGTTGTTATAAGTGTCCATTGTTGTTGTTATAAATGCCCATTGTTGTTATAAGTGCCCACTGTTGTTTTTATAAGTGCCCATTGTTGTTATAAGTGCCCATTGTTGTTATAAGTGCCCACTGTTGTTGTTATAAGTGCCCACTGTTGTTATAAGTGCCCAATGTTGTTATAAGTGCCCACTGTTGTTGTTATAAGTGCCCGTTGTTGTTGTTATAAGTGCCCATTGTTGTTATAAGTGCCCACTGTTGTTATAAGTGCCCGTTGTTGTTGTTGTTATAAGTGCCCATTGTTGTTATAAGTGCCCATTGTTGTTGCTATAAGTGCCCATTGTTGTTGTTATAAGTGCCCATTGTTGTTGTTATAAGTTCCCATTGTTGTTTTTATAAGTGCCCATTGTTGTTGTTATAAGTACCCATTGTTGTTGAAAGTGCCCATTGTTGTTGCTATAAGTGCCCATTGTTGTTATAAGTGCCCATTGTTGTTGTCATAAGTACCCATTGTTGTTGTTATAAGTACCCATTGTTGTTGTTATAAGTGCCCACTGTTGTTATAAGTGCCCACTGTTGTTGTTATAAGTGCCCATTGTTGTTATAAGTGCCCATTGTTATAAGTGCCCATTGTTGTTGTTATAAGTGCCCACTGTTGTTGTTATAAGTGCCCACTGTTGTTGTTGTAAGTGCCCATTGTTGTTATAAGTGTCCATTGTTGTTATAAATGCCCATTGTTGTTATAAGTGCCCACTGTTGTTTTTATAAGTGCCCATTGTTGTTATAAGTGCCCATTGTTGTTATAAGTGCCCACTGTTGTTGTTATAAGTGCCCACTGTTGTTGTTATAAGTGCCCACTGTTGTTGTTATAAGTGCCCATTGTTGTTATAAGTGTCCATTGTTGTTGTTATAAGTGCCCATTGTTGTTATAAGTGCCCACTGTTGTTTTTATAAGTGCCCATTGTTGTTATAAGTGCCCATTGTTGTTATAAGTGCCCACTGTTGTTGTTATAAGTGCCCACTGTTGTTGTTATAAGTGCCCACTGTTGTTGTTATAAGTGCCCACTGTTGTTGTTATAAGTGCCCATTGTTGTTATAAGTGCCCATTGTTGTTATAAGTGCCCATTGTTGTTGTTATAAATACCCATTGTTGTTATAAGTGCCCATTGTTGTTGCTATAAGTGCCCATTGTTGTTATAAGTGCCCATTGTTGTTATAAGTGCCCATTGTTGTTGTTATAAGTACCCATTGTTGTTGTTATAAGTGCCCATTGTTGTTATAAGTACCCATTGTTGTTGTTATAAGTGCCCATTGTTGTTGTTATAAGTGCCCATTGTTGTTATAAGTGCCCATTGTTGTTGTTATAAGTACCCACTGTTGTTGTTATAAGTACCCATTGTTGTTATAAGTGCCCATTGGTGTTGCTATAAGTGCCCGTTGTTGCTATAAGTACCCATTGTTGTTATAAGTGCCCATTGTTGTTATAAGCGCCCATTGTTCTTGTTATAAGTGCCCATTGTTGTTATAAGTGCCCATTGTTGTTATAAGTGCACGCTGTTGTTATAAGTGCCCATTGTTGTTATAAGTACCCATTGTTATAAGTGCCCATTGTTGTTGTTATAAGTGCCCATTGTTGTTGTTATAAGTACCCATTATTGTTGTTATAAGTACTCATTGTTGTTGTTATAAGTGCCCATTGTTGTTGTAAGTACCAATTGTTGTTGTTATAAGTGCCCATTGTTGTTGTTATAAGTACCCATTGTTGTTATAAGTACCCATTGTTGTTGTTATTAGTACCCATTGTTGTTATAAGTGCCCATTGTTGTTGTTATAAGTACCCATTGTTGTTATAAGTGCCCATTGTTGTTGTTATAAGTACCCATTGTTGTTATAAGTGCCCATTGTTGTTGTTATAAGTACCCATTGTTGTTGTTATAAGTGCCCATTGTTGTTATAAGTACCCATTGTTGTTGTTATAAGTGCCCATTGTTGTTGTTATAAGTACCCATTGTTGTTGTTATAAGTACCCATTGTTGTTGTTATAAGTACCCATTGTTGTTGTTATAAGTGCCCATTGTTGTTGTTATAAGTACCCATTGTTGTTGTTATAAGTACCCATTGTTGTTGTTATAAGTGCCCATTGTTGTTGTTATAAGTGCCCATTGTTGTTGTTATAAGTACCCATTGTTGTTGTTATAAGTGCCCATTGTTGTTGTTATAAGTACCCATTGTTGTTGTTATAAGTACCCATTGTTGTTGTTATAAGTGCCCATTGTTGTTGTTATAAGTACCCATTGTTGTTGTTATAAGTACCCACTGTTGTTGTTATAAGTACCCATTGTTGTTGTTATACGTGCCCACTGTTGTTATAAGTACCCACTGTTGTTGTTATAAGTACCCATTGTTGTTGTTATAAAAGTGAGTTATGTTGGTTAGTTGCAAAACGCAGAGAAAGAGAAGCCTGTTTGCTCCATTTACGAAACACTGGAACTTTGTTTACGAAACACTGGAACTTTGTTTACGAAACACTGGAACTGTCTATGGAACACTGGAACACGGCGCTAAACACGTAAGGGTCATACACTGCCCTAGGAATGGGAAGTAATCATGTTTGATCCGAGGAAACACAGCGTAGCTCCTACTCCTAGGCTCAAGAACCCTTCGCCAGCATTAAACCCAGAATAACCCTGGATAGGGAGTGTTAGCCACCCAGGATGACCCTGGGTGGGGAGTGATAGCCACCCAGGATAACCCTGAGTGGGGAGTATTAACCACCCAGGATAACCCTGGATGGGGAGTGGTAGCCACCCAGGATAACCCTGAGTGGGGAGTATTAGCCACCCAGGATAACCCTGGGTGGGGAGTATTAGCCACCCAGGATAACCTGAGTGGGGAGTATTAGCCACCCAGGATAACCCTGGATGGGGAGTGGTAGCCACCCTGGATAACCCTGGGTAGGAAGTGTTAGCCACCCAAGATAACCCTTTGTAGGAAGTGTTAGCCACCCAAGATAACCCTTTGTAGGAAGTGTTAGCCACCCAAGATAACCCTTTGTAGGAAGTGTTAGCCACCCAGGATAAACCTGGGTAGTGTTAGCCACCCAGGATAACCCAGGGTGGTGTTAGCCACCCAGGATAATCCTGGGTGGTGTTAGCCACCCAGGATAACCTTTAAGGAACACCTTGAGAGGAACAATATATACAGACGAGTAAGAGAACAAAGACACAATACCGTGACTGGAACAATATACAAATAACCCCACACACGAGACAAACTTATAGCAACGTTTAGGTCCCACTTGCAACATTAACTAGTCACACAAACTTGTAGCAACGTTTCGGTTCCACTTGCAACATTAACTAGTCACACAAACTTGTAGCAACGTTTCGGTTCCACTTGCAACATTAACTAGTCACACAAACTTGTAGCAACGTTTCGGTCCCATTTGCAACATTAACTAGTCACACAAACTTATATTAACGTTTCGGTCCCACTTGCAACATTAACTAGTCACACAAACTTATATTAACGTTTCGGTCCCACTTGCAACATTAACTAGTCACACTAACTTATATTAACGTTTCGGTCCCACTTGCAACATTAACTAGTCACACTAACTTATATTAACGTTTCGGTCCCACTTGCAACATTAACTAGTCACACTAACTTATATTAACGTTTCGGTCCCACTTGCAACATTAACTAGTCACACTAACTTATATTAACGTTTCGGTCCCACTTGCAACATTAACTAGTCACACTAACTTATATTAACGTTTCGGTCCCACTTGCAACATTAACTAGTCACACTAACTTATATTAACGTTTCGGTCCCACTTGCAACATTAACTAGTCACACTAACTTATATTAACGTTTCGGTCCCACTTGCAACATTAACTAGTCACACAAACTTATATTAACGTTTCGGTCCCACTTGCACCATTAACTAGTCACACTAACGTCCTCATCGGTTCTGTTCTCCTATGTGATGGTTAATAGTGTAGTGTGACATACACATGTTAGGAAGTCCAGTTTCAACCCTGGAGGACCAGGAGCTGCAGGACGGGATGCTAGAGGACCAGGAGCTGGAGGACGAGGTGATGGAGAAACCTATATGTACAGGTTCAACAGCAGATATAACAAGGCCACATAAAGCAGTAACAGGTACAAACAATATGTGCACGTACACATGCACGCGGCGCACGCACACACACACACACGTGCGGGGAATAGACAAGGTGGACAGAGATAGGATGTTCCAGAGACGGGACACAGGGACAAGGGGTCACAACTGGAAGCTGAAGACTCAGACGAGTCACAGGGACGTTAGGAAGTATTTCTTCAGTCATAGAGTTGTCAGCAAGTGGAATAGCCTAGCAAGTGAAGTAGTGGAGGCAGGAACCATACATAGTTTTAAGAAGAGGTATGACAAAGCTCAGGAAGCAGAGAGAGGATCCAGTAGCGATCAGTGAAGAGGCGGGGCCAGGAGCTGAGTCTCGACCCCTGCAACCACAATTAGGTGAGTACAATTAGGTGAGTACACACACACACACACACACACACACACACACACACACACACACACACAGCACTAACAAGGTAAGCACAAACACCACACACACAATTAGCTGCCTCTGATGTTGCTGCTTCAGGATTTACAACACTGCTCTAACACCACCATGGTGCTCACTCCCTCACTCCCCAACACTACTACAACACTCTCCAACACCCTCCTCAGCGTACCGTAGTGCCAGGCTCCCTCACTCAACAACACAACTTCCTCAATCATCAACACTAATGTTCAACACTCATCCCAGCAAGAACCATGTTTCTGTACCACTATTTATAATGAACTTTCAACACAAACTCAACACAACACACACAAACACAACCACTACAACACCAGAAACATAAACAGTCATCATAAAACACTATCAAACCTCACCAACAAAACCAAAAGCAACAATAACAACAAATAAACCTGCCTCTCATGACAAAAACAAATCTGCTACTCTTAAAAAAATTAACCATCATGACAAATACAACAAATAAACTAGCTATAATAACCCCAGACCTCGCGTGGACAAATAAAGTGGACACCGTAACACAACGTAATTCATCGCTAAATAAAACCGTTTTAAACTGAGAAACATTTTGATTCAGGAAGTGGAAGACTATTATCTTTCTTTCTCAGCTACATAATACACTCAGACCCGAGTACACGAGTTATGAGGTACTCTCCCTACCCCACCCTTCCTCTACTCTCACCACGCATTTACAAGAACTTCCCTGCTCTACCTACATTTTCTATCCCATTTTACCCCATATCCACCTACCCCAAATCCTCATCTTCCCTTAAAACCACCCGGAAAATGAAGAAATGTCAATATGAGGGACTTGAAAAAGGGGGCTCTCATACCAGATGACAGAGCTGGGTGACAGTGGATGATAAAGCATGAGAACTTCAGCCACATTACAAATCACAGCGACCAGGACAACACCTGGTCAGGCGCGTCAAGAAATTAGAGAGTGCAAAGGTTTACAACAAGACTAGTCCCGAAGCTAAGGGGTATGTTCTACGAGGAGACGTTAAAGGAAATCAACCTGACGACACTGGAGGACAGGAGGGATAGGGAGGACATGATAACGACATATAAAATACTGAGGGAAACTGACGAGGTGGATAAGGACAGAATATTTCAGAGATAGGACACAGCAAGAAAAGGTTACAACTGGAAGTTGAAAACTCAGATAAGTCACAGGGATGCTAGGAAGTATTTCTTGGGTCACCGAGTTGTCAAGAAGTGGAACAATCTGGAGAGTGATGTATTGGAGGCAGAATCCATACACAGCCTTAAGAAGAGATACGATACAGCTCACAGAGCAGGAAGAGCGCGGACCTAATAGCGACCAGCGAAGAAGTGGGGCCAGGAGCTGTGACTCAGCCCCTGGAGTTACCTCAGACTGCGGCCCGGTCTGAGACCAGGCCTCATGGTGGATCAGGGTCTGATCAACAAGGCTGTTACAGCTGGCCGCACGCAAGCTGACGTAGCGAGTACAAATGATAGCACATGATATCTTCCCACTGGACTAGCAAGAACGAAGAGAGGAGACGTGGAAGGTGGGAGACAAGTACTGCACATCATGAAACATTTTATATTCATAAAAATTATCCAATTGTACAATGATGCCTATACTAACAACATTGTCTTCCATGATTATCACTTTACTATCAATACTAATTTGCTGCCAATGTGACTAAACAACCGCCATATTACACATGACTTAGTAATAGATTTTAGTTATGATTATGCTATGTGTTGTTGCAGTGTTTAGGTCAAAACTTGGGTTAATGTGTTCTCAATGAAGGGTCTCAGGCTGCTCAAACCTCCCCACCACCGCCAGGTGACCCCCAGTCATGTGACCCCCAGTCAGGTGACCCCCAGTCAGGTGACCCCCAGTCATGTGACCCCCAGTCAGGTGACCCCCAGTCATGTGACCCCCAGTCATGTGACCCCCAGAGTCAGGGGTCCAGGAAAACTGAAATTCCTGACAATACTGTCATTATTATTATTATTAATCTTCAATCAAGGTTCCTTGCCTTGATTAAAATTTAGAGTTTTGATCCAAGGAACTGGACCTATCCTCTCTTCCCCGGATCTAAATACTCCCAACCCTCCAACTCAGTTGTCTTCATTAATGGGGATATTTCCCCCTTTTGCGATATTCCGCATTCTCAAATTTCCATTCGTATCTCACTTGACTGCAGCGCAGCCCATGTCTGTTTACACAAGTGGAACATGGTTGCTCTTTGTACCTCTCCCTCTCCCTCCTCTCTCTCTCTCTCTCCCTTCCTCCCTTCTCTCTCTCTCTCCCTTCCTCCCTTCTCTCTCTCTCCCTTCCTCCCTTCTCTCTCTCCCTTCCTCCCTTCTCTCTCTCTCCCTTCCTCCCTTCTCTCTCTCTCCCTTCCTCCCTCCTCTCTCTCTCCCTTCCTCCCTCCTCTCTCTCTCCCTTCCTCCCTCTCTTTCTCTCTCCCCTCCTCCCTCCCTCCATATCTCTCTCTCTCTCTCTCTCTCTCAAATTTTAATTACGTTTCTATCTATGTAGCCCCTTTTATTAGGCAATTTTAAGTCGCATCACTTACTCTTGGGATGGTCGCACTGTGACTCTTGTGGATACCAGCAAGAGTCTTTTCTTACCCCAGTGCCTTTCCAAACATGGGTATGTCAATATGTCTAGATCTTCAAACCCACACGTTCTCTCAAGTCGAGATCTCTATATCTACTCCTCATTCATAGTGCTCGAGTTAAACTTCATGGTAATAAATCTATGATAGCAATCATTTCCTTATTCTCGTTACTTCCAGTTCTCCTCGCTGATCCTGGTGGCGAGTTCAACATTCAGAGTGGATGCTCCAAACATGATATACCTCGCCAAGGTATCCCTCCTGATTCATTCTCTGCGGATAAATTAGATGTTTTCACAACCTGTGTTCAGTTTTGCTCGTCATTCTGCAGACCTTGGGTTAACGTTATACAACATGTGTCACCCAGTGATCTCCCAACAGCGATGCCACAGTTCCTTCAAAGTGTTATACTGAGGCTGCTTTCTACCAACATTACAATCGACATTATGTTAGGTAAAAGGACATATGCGCAACTAATGCGACATTTTACTGTAGCAATGTTTCGCTCTCCAGGAGCTTTGTCAAGCAATAGTTGCACGTGTGATTTTTACCTAACATATTGTCAGTAATTCTACCAACATTACTACATTATCATACAGTTTCATAACTTGCATGTCGCGTTATATAGAGAGGTTAATGAACTTCTCTGGCGTACATTTGTGTCCAGTGTATACGAAGGTTAGCAGACAAGCATACACCAGGCCCTACCTCCCTGTCCATATACCAGCACTGCAGAGGCAAAGATCCTGCTGAAGTAGTCAAAGTGACTCGCATCGCCTCGGTCGTCTTTCTCCAGGGCTACATTTATTCCTATGTCTTCTTCCATAAAAACCAAGATGGAGTCCACTCAACTAGATTTTATGTTCCACGTTAAAGAAAAATACGCCGTTCACCTCCTGCCTCGCGAATTCACATCAACGACACCCCGAGTGCCAACCGAAACTGGACCAGATGACACACACACAAGTCTCATTTTTTAATAATTTATGTTAAGAACTGAATCCATGTGGATTATCCAGTGCAAGACGTTATGGAGGCCTGACTCTCCATTTGCTGAACGCGAGACAGACGCGCTTCCTATTTGTACTAATTACACCTTGCAGCACTAGACTCCCTCTTACACCTTATCAAATGGATGTGTACTGATGGGGTTGTACCTTTTGAATATTTCTGAGTTGTCTCTGAATTCATTACTTTTACCGCATTCCAGTACATAATGACGCAGGGTGTGACAACAGTCCATTTGTGTGTGTGTGGGGGGGGTGAAGCGGAAGCCATTCATGCATAATTAAGGGAACAGGAGAACAGATATGAACCCTGAAGCAAAGAATAATTACAGTGGTCAGTAAGATTAATTCGTTTAATCGTCGACTCTCTTATCTCGCATTTCTAGCAAGCACAAATAACTCGTTTAATGCTGGAACCCAGAACACACTGATGTTCAGCTCAGTGGACGCACAGCCCCTCAATCCGCTATTCATGGCCTACTACCAATCTCCGACAATGAGGTCCCATTCTCGGCCTATTTTTCAGTACTCTCAACATCTTCGAAGTCACTCAACAATACTGATCCGAGTTAGAGCACAACAATTGTCTTCCCTCAAACTACAACTGGATTCCTGACCGTCAAAAATGTCAAAAGGGAACCTCATAGGTATGGTAACCTTAGACCTGCAAAAGGCCTTCGATACTGTCAACCACAATATATTATGTAAGAAACTTCAAGCTATCGGTATAGGTTCTGTAGACTGGTTTAAGTCCTACCTTAGCAACAGGAGACAAATAGTCAAAATCAACAAAACGGAATCAGAACCCCTGCCGATAACATGTGGAGTTCCCCAAGGTAGTATTCTGGGTCCCTTACTATTCTTATGTTATGTCAATGATATGCCTATCAGTGTCAAGTGCAAACTCCTACTGTATGCAGATGACAGTGCTCTGTTAGTGACAGGTAAAGACCCACAAGATATTGCTAATGTTTTAACACTGGAACTGGAGTCCTGCAGCAAATGGTTAGTAGACAACAAACTATCATTACACCTCGGGAAAACTGAAGCCATTCTCTTTGGCACGAAACATAAACTGAGGAGGGTAAATAATTTTAATGTTCAGTGTAATGGGGAGCCCATCACTTTGGTTTCATCAGTAAAATATCTGGGAATCCCCTTTGACCCATGCATGTCAGGAGAATTGATAGGGAACAGTGTAGTAAAGAAAGCGAATGCCAGACTGAAGTTCCTGTATAGACAAGCACAGTGTCTACCTACTGAGGCTCGCAGGACCCTATGTCTAGCCCTTATACAATGCCATATGGATTACGCTTGCTCTTCATGGTACTCCGCCTTGACAAAAAAACTGAAAGATAGACTGCAAATCACCCAGAACAAAATCGTAAGATTCATCCTGGGGCTGGAACCAAGAGAACATGTAGGCCAGGATGAATTACAGCAGTTGGATATGCTGAATGTTGAAGACAGAGTAAAACAACTGAAGCTAAATCATGTTTATAAAATTGCTCACGAACAGTGTCCAGAATATCTTGCTGTCAATTTTGTCAAGGTTGGGAACCAAAGCAATCATAGTACTAGGAGGAGAGAGCACAACTTTGTAGTACCCACAGTCAGTGGCCAGGCGTCAAACACCTTTTATTGTACAGCAATAAAGGAATGGAACAGACTACCCGCACATGCCAAAGCCAGTCATAGCGTGAACCAGTTCAAGAAGAGTGCCAAAAAGTGTCTGATGAATGAAGCTACAGAAAGGGAGGGGATTGATTTTCTATTTTTTAGCTAAAATACGTGTAAATTTTACCTTATCCCTAGTAATGACCCTCGTATTGTAGATAGTCTTAATGACCCTCGTGTAGTAGATAGTCTTTTTAGTATGATAATAAGATGTTATCTTCATTGTAGAATAATAAGAAAATATTATAACCTTTATATTATAATAATAAGGTAAAAGGACCCCAATGGAAATAAGTCACTCTGTCTGACTTTTTTGGGTTATCCTAGGTTCTCTACACATATGCTGCTATGTATGATAATTCTATGTAACTGTATTTGTGTATACCTGAATAAATTTACTTACTTACTTACTTACTAATCACTGTCAGGTGTGTCAACCGTACTCGCACGATTGTGAGTGACACACACGACTCGCAGAAGACTCACCGTGCCCATGCCATAGTGCTGTAAATGGTACACCACTTGTACAAACTCCGACACTCCTTCGGGAGCCTCTGTCGGGTCACCACCTGGAGAAGACCCGGGCCAGGACCCGTCATGGTAAACCTACAAGATCATGAACTCGGACATGAGCACCACGATGAGTGACACAACTCGCACACGAATACCACGCGGAGACGCCCGATATATCTTTGTGAACACTAAGACCATGCTACTGATTCACCTTATCTTAATAGACTATCCTTACTATCAAAGAGTGACGTGGAATTTAGCGTCAAGTACCTGCAGCGCCCTGGCCTGCTCACTGACCACCTGCAGCGCCCTGGCCTGCTCACTGACCGCCTGCAGCGCCCTGGCCTGCTCACTGACCACCTGCAGCGCCCTGGCCTGCTCACTGACCGCCTGCAGCGCCCTGGCCTGCTCACTGACCACCTGCAGCGCCCTGGCCTGCTCACTGACCACCTGCATCAAGTGTCACCATCAAAACACACTTCGGGAGTTCACTTGAGTTACAACTGATGTCTCTTGACTGAACGTAGTATTTGTTCCTATTCCTTCCCATTAGAGGTCTGGGTAGTCGAGACGGTAGAGCGTCAATATACGGACCGCAGTTCGAGTCCCTCGTCCACCATATTGTTAATTCACACTTTAGTTTTTAACAAACTAACCTGTGCACTAACACTGACATTAATCAAATCTTACAACCCTACTAACCTTCAACCCCTACTAACCCTCAACCCCCACTAACCCTCAACCTCCACTAACCCTCAACCTCCACTAACCCTCAACCCCAGTAACCCTCAACTTCCACTCACCCTTAACCCCAGTAACCCTCAACCACTACTAACCCTCAACCCCAGTAACCCTCAACTTCCACTAACCCTTACACATCACCATACAGGTTTACCACTTACTTTGAAATAAACTGTAGGGGTCACACAACACCTGAGGAATACGAGGGAGACAGGTTTGATCCAAGGAAAGGGAAGGTCGCTACAATTCCTTGGATCAAGAGAACCTTTCTTAGTCCCCCTGAAAGGCCAGACTACAATTACTTATGATTACAGAGAAGAGGATTTGCCAGTGAAGGTTTCCGGTACAAGTGACTGTTATATTTACCTGGAGTTTACCTGGAGAGAGTTCCGGGGGTCAACGCCCCCGCGGCCCGGTCTGAGACCAGGCCTCCTGGTGGATCAGAGCCTGATCAGCCAGGCTGTTGCTGCTAGCTGCACGCAAACCAACATACGAGCCACAGCCCGGCTGATCCGGAACTGACTTTAGGTGCTTGTCCAGTGCCAGCTTGAAGACTGCCAGGGGTCTGTTGGTAATCCCCCTTATGTGTGCTGGGAGGCAGTTGAACAGTCTCGGGCCCCTGACACTTATTGTATGGTCTCTTAACGTGTCTCTTAACCCGCCACCAAACAGAAGCTCCCGGCTGCAACACAATGCAATCATATCAGAGGGAATTGCTAAAGCAACAACCAAGGCAACGACCAAGCTGTTGATCCCACGGGATTTCATTCAGCGAGAAATAGACTGAGAGAACTGCGACTACCACAGGCATCTCCTCACTGCAGGATCACCTCAGCCAAGACTTAAGTTGATGCGACTCACCTCTGTAAAGCCTAGGCGCGCGCACGCACGCACACACTATAATGTCCTCAGTTACGAACAATTCAAAAAATTATTATATCTGTGAGAGAAATGCTAAACCCGAAGGAATCATACAAATCTTATGAAATGGGAGGCAAACAGGTTCGATCCAAGGAAGAGGAGGATACTCCAAATTCCTTGGATCAAGATCCCTAGTGGGTTACTGAAGACTCTCACCCAAAAAAATAAAATAGAACTTTTATTACTTTCTAAAATAAATATCTCGGTATTTTCCATTATCTTCATCTTTCTTCCATCTCTCTAAATTATTATTCCTCTTCTACTTTGTTTTCCTCTTCTCATAATTCTCTCTTTTCTGACTCTTCCTTTCTTTTACTGCTTGTTTCTCACCTCTTCTTATTCTTCTCTTCTTTCCACTATTGCTTTTCCGCCTCTTTCTACTCTTTCTATCACTACTTCTTTCTTACTTCCCTTCTTTCATTGCTTGTTTCTCACCTCTTCTTATTCTTCTCTTCCTATTACTACTCCTTTCTTACCTCTTCTGACTCTTCCCTTCTTTATATTTATCGCTTCTCACATCTTCTTACTCTTCTTTCTATTACTGTTCGTTCCTCACCTCTTTCCCATTCTCTTTTATTACTCTTATTATTTATTCTTGTGTTCCTCCCTCATTCTCCTTCCTACAAATTAATTTTTTTGGTAGCTTCTCTGCTTCCTTCCTTCGTAATTATCTTGTTGTTTACCTCTGATATTTGTCTTCTCATCCTCCGTTATTATCCCACTTCCTCTCTTTAATCTATGTAATTATTCCTAATTTTCTCTCGCCTACCTCTCCTTTGCATCCTTCCTGTCTACACTGTGTGTGTGTGTGTGTGTGTGTGTTGCTACTGCAGCTGCTGCTGTGGGTGTTGCTACTGCAGCTGTTGCTGCTGTGTGTAGCTACTGCAGCTGCTGCTGTGTGTGTTGCTACTGCAGCTGCTGCTGTGTGTTGCTACTGCAGCTGCTGTGGGTGTTGCTACTGCAGCTGCTGCTGCTGTGGGTGTTGCTACTGCAGCTGCTGCTGTGTGTGTTGCTACTGCAGCTGCTGCTGCTGTGGGTGTTGCTACTGCAGCTGCTGCTGTGTGTGTTGCTACTGCACCTGCTGCTGTGTGTGTTGCTACTGCAGCTGCTGCTGCTGTGGGTGTTGCTACTGCAGCTGCTGCTGTGGGTGTTGCTACTGCAGCTGCTGCTGCTGTGGGTGTTGCTACTGCAGCTGCTGCTGCTGTGGGTGTTGCTACTGCAGCTGCTGCTGCTGTGGGTGTTGCTACTGCAGCTGCTGCTGCTGTGGGTGTTGCTACTGCAGCTGCTGCTGCTGTGGGTGTTGCTACTGCAGCTGCTGCTGCTGTGTGTAGCTACTGCAGCTGCTGCTGCTGTGGGTGTAGCTACTGCAGCTGCTGCTGCTGTGGGTGTAGCTACTGCAGCTGCTGCTGCTGTGGGTGTTGCTGCTGCTGTGGGTGTTGCTACTGCAGATGCTGCTGTGGGTGTTGCTACTGCAGATGCTGCTGTGGGTGTTGCTACTGCAGCTGCTGTGGGTGTTGCTACTGCACCTGCTGCTGTTGGTGTTAGTGTTGCTACTGCAGCTGCTGCTGCTGTGGGTGTAGCTACTGCAGCTGCTGCTGCTGTGTGTGCAGCTGCTGTGGGTGTAGCTATTGCAGCTGCTGCTGCTGTGGGTGTTGCTACTGCAGATGTTGCTGTGGGTGTTGCTACTGCAGATGCTGCTGTTGGTGTTGCTACTGCAGATGCTGCTGTGGGTGTTGCTACTGCAGCTGCTGCTGTGGGTGTTGCTACTGCAGCTGCTGCTGTTGGTGTTAGTGTTGCTACTGCAGCTGCTGCTGCTGTGGGTGTTGCTACTGCAGCTGCTGCTGCCGTGGGTGTTGCTACTGCAGCTGCTGCTGCTGTGGGTGTAGCTATTGCAGCTGCTGCTGCTGTGGGTGTTGCTACTGCAGCTGCTGCTGCTGCTGTGTGTGTTGCTACTGCAGATGCTGCTGTGGGTGTTGCTACTGCAGCTGCTACTGTTGGTGTTGCTACTGCAGCTGCTGCTGCTGTGGGTGTTGCTACTGCAGCTGCTGCTGCTGTGGGTGTTGCTACTGCAGCTGCTGCTGCTGTGGGTGTTGCTACTGCAGCTGCTGCTGCTGTGGGTGTTGCTGCTGCTGCTGCTGTGGGTGTTGCTAGTGCAGATGCTGCTGTGGGTGTTGCTACTGCAGCTGCTGCTGCTGCTGCTGTGGGTGTTGCTACTGCAGCTGCTCCTGATGTGGGTGTTGCTACTGCAGCTGCTGCTGCTGTGGGTGTTGCTACTGCAGCAGCTGCTGCTGCTGTGGGTGTTGCTACTGCAGCAGCTGCTGCTACTGTGGGTGTTGCTACTGCAGCTGATGCTGCTGATGTGGGTGTTGCTACTGCAGCTGCTGCTGCTGCTGTGGGTGTTGCTACTGTAGCTGATGCTGCTGTTGTGGGTGTTGCTACTGCAGCTGCTGCTGCTGCTGTGGGTGTTGCTACTGCAGCTGATGCTGCTGCTGTGGGTGTTGCTACTGCAGCTGCTGCTGCTGCTGTGGGTGTTGCTACTGCAGCTGCTGCTGCTGCTGTGGGTGTTGCTACTGCAGCTGCTGCTGCTGCTGTGGGTGTTGCTACTGCAGCTGCTGCTGTGGGTGTTGCTACTGCAGCTGCTGCTGTGGGTGTTGCTACTGCAGCTGATGCTGCTGCTGTGGGTGTTGCTACTGCAGCTGCTGCTGTGGGTGTTGCTACTGCAGCTGCTGCTGCTGCTGTGGGTGTTGCTACTGCAGCTGCTGCTGCTGCTGCTGCTGTGGGTGTTGCTACTGCAGCTGCTGCTGCTGTGGGTGTTGCTACTGCAGATGCTGCTGTGGGTGTTGCTACTGCAGCTGCTGCTGTTGGTGTTGCTACTGCAGCAGCTGCTGCTGTGGGTGATGCTGCTGTTACTAGTAATGCTGGTGATACTGTTACTAATACTGGTGGTGATGCTACCGCTGCTGTTACTAATACTGGTGGTGCTGCTACCGCTGCTGTTACTAATACTGGTGGTGCTGCTACCGCTGCTGTTACTAATACTGGTGGTGCTGCTACCGCTGCTGTTACTAATACTGGTGGTGCTGCTACCGCTGCTGTTACTAATACTGGTGATGATGCTACCGCTGCTGTTACTAATACTGGTGGTGATGCTACCGCTGCTGTTACTAATACTGGTGGTGATGCTACCGCTG
Source organism: Cherax quadricarinatus (assembly GCF_038502225.1). Lineage (NCBI taxonomy): Eukaryota > Metazoa > Arthropoda > Malacostraca > Decapoda > Parastacidae > Cherax > Cherax quadricarinatus. Next base: position 9,474,333 of record NC_091367.1, read on the forward strand.
CTGTTACTAATACTGGTGGTACTGCTAGCGCTGCTGTTACTAATACTGGTGGTACTGCTACCGCTGCTGTTACTAATACTGGTGATGCTGCTACCGCTGCTGTTACTAATACTGGTGGTGCTGCTACCGCTGCTGTTACTAATACTGGTGGTGCTGCTACCGCTGCTGTTACTAATACTGGTGGTGCTGCTACCGCTGCTGTTACTAATACTGGTGGTGCTGCTACCGCTGCTGTTACTAATACTGGTGGTGCTGCTACCGCTGCTGTTACTAATACTGGTGGTGATGCTACCGCTGCTGTTACTAATACTGGTGGTGCTGCTACCGCTGCTGTTACTAATACTGGTGGTGCTGCTACCGCTGCTGTTACTAATACTGG
>NC_091367.1:9484711-9519711 GCF_038502225.1 Cherax quadricarinatus
CAAGTTGCTTTAGACCTATTAATTACAAGTGAAATATACATCACCAGGAATTCTGGTAAATATATAAATTTGTGGACTGTATATTAAAATTAAAGATATTTATATATATACACATTTATATAACAGAAGGAGAATATGTCTTAATATCACTCACCAATTTGACTGGAGATTAATGTGTATCACTCAGAAAACCTCACTGTCTATACATGAAAATAACAATGGCCAGAGTTAAATATAAACAAACTTATCTGGGGCTCCTGGAGCTGTCTTGTCCAGTCGCCTGATATCTCAAGTTATGCAGGAATGCACATCCAACAATTTCGCCTCCTATTTGAGAGGTGTCAACCCGATTTTAACCTCTAGAGCACGAAAATTCTTCCCATTATTCACTAACGTTTGTGTTAACCAGTTCAAACATGGCGAGTCTCGTCTGCGCAGCTTCCCATTTTTTATAACATAAATATTATTAAATACAGTATGGCCATCTATTTACATATAACTACTGTATTTCTGGAAAATATATACAGTATTTTCCACACAACTGAAGCAACACTGCTGAAACAACACTGCTGAAACAACAACACTGCTGAAGCAACAACACTGAAGCAACAACACTGCTGAAGCAACAACACTGCTGAAGCAACAACACTGCTGAAGCAACAACACTGCTGAAACAACAACACTGCTGAAGCAACAACACTGCTGAAGCAACAACACTGCTGAAGCAACAACACTGCTGAAACAACACTGCTGAAGCAACAACACTGCTGAAACAACAACACTGCTGAAACAACAACACTGCTGAAACAACAACACTGCTGAAACAACAACACTGCTGAAACAACAACACTGCTGAAACAACAACACTGCTGAAGCAACAACACTGCTGAAACAACAACACTGCTGAAACAACAACACTGAAGCAACAACACTGCTGAAACAACACTGCTGAAGCAACAACACTGCTGAAACAACACTGCTGAAGCAACAACACTGCTGAAACAACAACACTGCTGAAACAACAACACTGCTGAAACAACAACACTGCTGAAACAACAACACTGCTGAAGCAACAACACTGCTGAAACAACAACACTGCTGAAACAACAACACTGCTGAAACAACAACACTGCTGAAACAACAACACTGCTGAAACAACAACACTGCTGAAGCAACAACACTGCTGAAGCAACAACACTGCTGAAACAACAACACTGAAGCAACAACACTGCTGAAGCAACAACACTGCTGAAACAACAACACTGCTGAAACAACAACACTGCTGAAACAACAACACTGCTGAAACAACAACACTGCTGAAACAACAACACTGCTGAAACAACAACACTGCTGAAACAACAACACTGCTGAAACAACAACACTGCTGAAACAACAACACTGCTGAAACAACAACACTGCTGAAACAACAACACTGCTGAAGCAACAACACTGCTGAAGCAACAACACTGCTGAAACAACAACACTGCTGAAGCAACAACACTGCTGAAGCAACAACACTGCTGAAACAACAACACTGCTGAAACAACAATGCTGAAACAACAACACTGCTGAAACAACAACACTGCTGAAGCAACAACACTGCTGAAACAACAATGCTGAAACAACAACACTGCTGAAACAACAACACTGCTGAAACAACACTACTGAAACAACAACACTGCTGAAGCAACAACACTGCTGAAGCAACAACACTGCTGAAACAACAATGCTGAAACAACAACACTGCTGAAACAACAACACTGCTGAAGCAACAACACTGCTGAAGCAACAACACTGCTGAAGCAACAACACTGCTGAAACAACAACACTGCTGAAACAACAACACTGCTGAAACAACACTGCTGAAACAACAACACTGCTGAAACAACACTGCTGAAGCAACAACACTGCTGAAACAACACTGCTGAAACAACAACACTGCTGAAACAACACTGCTGAAGCAACAACACTGCTGAAGCAACAACACTGCTGAAGCAACAACACTGCTGAAGCAACAACACTGCTGAAGCAACAACACTGCTGAAACAACACTGCTGAAACAACAACACTGCTGAAACACTGCTGAAACAACAACACTGCTGAAACAACAACAATGCTGAAGCAACAACACTGCTGAAACAACACTGCTGAAGCAACAACACTGCTGAAGCAACAACACTGCTGAAACACCAAGACTACTGAGGCAACACTGCTGAAGCAACAACACTGCTGAAACACAAGACTACTGAGGCAACACTGCTGAAGCAACAACACTGCTGAAACAACAACACTGCTGAAGCAACAATACTGCTGAAGCAACAACACTGCTGAAACACCAAGACTACTGAGGCAACACTGATGAAGCAACAACACTGCTTAAACAACAACACTGCTGAAGCAACAACACTGCTGAAACAACAACACTGCTGAAACAACACTGAAGCAACAACACTGCTGAAACAACACTGCTGAAACAACACTGCTGAAGCAACAACACTGCTTAAACAACAACACTGCTGAAGCAACAACACTGCTGAAACAACAACACTGCTGAAACAACACTGCTGAAACAACAACACTGCTGAAACAACAACACTGCTGAAACAACACTGAAGCAACAACACTGCTGAAACAACACTGCTGAAACAACACTGCTGAAGCAACAACACTGCTTAAACAACAACACTGCTGAAACAACACTGCTGAAACAACAACACTGCTGAAACAACAACACTGCTGAAACAACAACAATGCTGAAACAACAACACTGCTGAAACAACACTGCTGAAACAACAACACTGCTGAAACAACAACACTACTGAAACAACAACACTGCTGAAGCAACAACATTGCTGAAGCAACAACACTGCTGAAGCAACAACACTGCTGAAGCAACAACACTGCTGAAGCAACAACACTGCTGAAACAACAACACTGCTGAAACAACAACACTGCTGAAGCAACAACACTGCTGAAACACCAAGACTACTGAGGCAACACTGCTGAAACAACAACACTGCTGAAACAACAACACTGCTGAAGCAACAACACTGCTGAAACACCAAGACTACTGAGGCAACACTGCTGAAACAACAACACTGCTAAAACAACAACACTGCTGAAACAACACTGAAGCAACAACACTGCTGAAACAACACTGCTGAAACAACACTGCTGAAGCAACAACACTGCTTAAACAACAACACTGCTGAAGCAACAACACTGCTGAAACAACAACACTGCTGAAACAACACTGCTGAAACAACAACACTGCTGAAACAACAACACTGCTGAAACAACAACAATGCTGAAACAACAACACTGCTGAAACAACACTGCTGAAACAACAACACTGCTGAAACAACAACACTACTGAAACAACAACACTGCTGAAGCAACAACATTGCTGAAGCAACAACACTGCTGAAGCAACAACACTGCTGAAGCAACAACACTGCTGAAGCAACAACACTGCTGAAACAACAACACTGCTGAAACAACAACACTGGTGAAACAACAACACTGCTGAAACAACAACACTGCTGAAACAACACTGCTGAAACAACAACACTGGTGAAACAACAACACTGCTGAAACAACAACACTGCTGAAGCAACAACACTGCTGAAACAACACTGCTGAAGCAACAACACTGCTGAAGCAACAACACTGCTGAAGCAACAACACTGCTGAAACACCAAGACTACTGAGGCAACACTGCTGAAGCAACAACACTGCTGAAACAACAACACTGCTGAAACAATACTGCTGAAACAACAACACTGCTGAAACAACAACACTGCTGAAACAACAACACTGCTGAAACAACAACACTGCTGAAACAACAACACTGCTGAAACAACACTGCTGAAGCAACAACACTGCTGAAACAACACTGCTGAAACACAAGACTACTGAGGCAACACTGCTGAAGCAACAACACTGCTGAAACAACAACACTGCTGAAACAATACTGCTGAAACAACAACACTGCTGACACTGACAACAACACTGCTGACACTGACAACACTGCTTAATCAACACCACTGCTGAAACAACACTGCTGAAACAACAACACTGCTGAAGCAACAACACTGCTGAAACAACAACACTGCTGAAACAATACTGCTGAAACAACAACACTGCTGAAACAACAACACTGCTGAAACAACAACACTGCTGAAACAACAACACTGCTGAAACAACACTGCTGAAACAACAACACTGCTGAAGCAACAACACTGCTGAAACAACAACACTGCTGAAGCAACAACACTGCTGAAACAACAACACTGCTGAAACAACAACACTGCTGAAACAACAACACTGCTGAAGCAACAACACTGCTGAAACAACAACACTGCTGAAACAATACTGCTGAAACAACAACACTGCTGAAACAACAACACTGCTGAAACAACAACACTGCTGAAACAACAACACTGCTGAAACAACACTGCTGAAGCAACAACACTGCTGAAACAAGAACACTGCTGAAGCAACAACTGCTGAAACAACAACACTGCTGAAAGAACAACACTGCTGAAACAACACTGCTGAAGCAACAACACTGCTGAAACAACAACACTGCTGAAGCAACAACACTGATGAAACAACAACACTGATGAAACAACAACACTGCTGAAACAACAACACTGCTGAAACAACACTGCTAAAGCAACACTGCTGAAACTAAAACACTGCTGAAGCAACAACACTGCTGAAACACCAAGACTACTGAGGCAACATTGCTGAAACAACAACACTGCTGAAACAACAACACTGCTGAAACACCAAGACTACTGAGGCAACATTGCTGAAACAACAACACTGCTGAAACAACAACACTGCTGAAACAACAACACTGCTGAAGCAACAACACTGCTGAAACAACACTGCTGAAGCAACAACACTGCTGAAACAACACTGCTGAAACAACAACACTGATGAAACAACAACACTGCTGAAACACCAAGACTACTGAGGCAACACTGCTGAAGCAACAACACTGCTGAAACACCAAGACTACTGAGGCAACACTGCTGAAGCAACAACACTGCTGAAACACCAAGACTACTGAGGCAACACTGCTGAAGCAACAACACTGCTGAAGCAACAACACTGCTGAAACACCAAGACTACTGAGGCAACACTGCTGAAGCAACAACACTGCTGAAACACCAAGACTACTGAGGCAACACTGCTGAAGCAACAACACTGCTGAAGCAACAACACTGCTGAAGCAACAACACTGCTGAAACACCAAGACTACTGAGGCAACACTGCTGAAGCAACAACACTGCTGAAGCAACAACACTGCTGAAGCAACAACACTGCTGAAACACCAAGACTACTGAGGCAACACTGCTGAAGCAACAACACTGCTGAAGCAACAACACTGCTGAAACACCAAGACTACTGAGGCAACACTGCTGAAGCAACAACACTGCTGAAGCAACAACACTGCTGAAACACCAAGACTACTGAGGCAACACTGTTCAAGTAACATTGTTAAAAATGTTGTTTTATGAGTCATGGTGAAGGCAGCCGCATGGAAAAACATCATATTTTGGCGGGAAACATACTTTAGCGAGAAACGTCATATTTTGGAGGGAATCATTTTATTTTGGCGGGAACTTTGCATTTTGGCGGGAACTTTTACTTTTTTTTTCCCCCGAAAAACGACATATTTTGGCAAGGGAAATTTTTTTTTTCGGGAAATATTTTGGCGAGAAACATTTTTAGGCGAGTTTCGTTTATCCGGCCATTACCAAGCCATTGTATCATTTATCCGGCCATTACCAAGCCAGTGTATCGTTTATCCGGCCATTACCAAGCCACTGTATCGTTTATCCGGGCATTATCAGCAACTGTATCGTTTATCCGGCCATTACCAAGCCACTATAACGTTCATCCATTACCAAATCGCTGGATTGTTTATCAGGCCATTATCAAACCGCTGGATCGTTTTTCCGGCCATTATCAAACCACTGGATCGTTTATCTAACCGTATGTGGCTACTATCGTTTATCTGGACACTTCGACCACCTGCATCGTTTATCCAACCACACCAAACCGCTTGATTATTTACCCGGCCACACTAACCAGCTGCATAGTTTATCCGGCCACACCAAGCAGCTGGTTCGTTTATGTTATCACACCAAGCTGTTATGTCGTTTATCTGGCCACACCTATCCACAGTACCGGATTAAAGATGGTACCAGATTTAAGATGCTGCCAGATTAAAAATGCTACTAGATTAAGGATGCTGCCAGAATAAGGATGCTACTAGATTAAGGATGCTACTAGATTAAGGATGCTGCCAGATTAAGGATGCTACTAGATTAAGGATGCTGCCAGATTAAGGATGCTACTAGATTAAGGATACTGCCAGATTAAGGATGCTACTAGATTAAGGATGCTACTAGATTAAGGATGCTGCCAGATTAAGGATGCTACTAGATTGAGGATGCTGCCAGATTAAGGATGCTACTAGATTAAGGATGCTACTAGATTAAGGATGCTGCCAGATTAAGGATGCTACTAGATTAAGGATGCTACTAGATTAAGGATGCTGCCAGATTAAGGATGCTACTAGATTAAGGATGCTGCCAGATTAAGGATGCTACTAGATTAAGGATGCTACTAGATTAAGGATGCTGCCAGATTAAGGATGCTACTAGATTAAGGATACTGCCAGATTAAGGATGCTACTAGATTAAGGATGCTACTAGATTAAGGATGCTGCCAGATTAAGGATGCTACTAGATTGAGGATGCTGCCAGATTAAGGATGCTACTAGATTAAGGATGCTACTAGATTAAGGATGCTGCCAGATTAAGGATGCTACTAGATTAAGGATGCTACTAGATTAAGGATGCTGCCAGATTAAGGATGCTACTAGATTAAGGATGCTGCCAGATTAAGGATGCTACTAGATTGAGGATGCTGCCAGATTAAGGATGTCAGATTAAGGATGCTGCCAGATTAAGGATGCTACTAGATTAAGGATGCTGCCAGATTAAAGATACTGCCAGGAAAATCTCAGAGGCAAGTGCTCTAATTAGTTATCTGTACCTCACCTACTATCGTACGATGAGAGCGAGATATCGTAGGCTAAGAGAGCGAGATATATACGGACAACAGATCAACGTGGTTGAGGTCAAGGTGTGTACTATACTACGGAAGCGCTTGATAACTCAGGATACAAGAATGAAGATACACAGAGATCAAATAAGAATGTGATAGAAGTCAAGAAGGTGTAAATACAAACGTCATAAATATGACGCTGTCTACGGGTTTAAAAATATTACAAAACTATTGGGAAGAATATACTAAGTCTCTTGTTCACCAGACATTATAACTGATAAAAGAGGATGTGTAGGAAAATACAGGAATTAGACAGAAAAACTGTTTTTCTTAAGCTAATTTACCCTGACAAGATATTCAGCACAGGAGGAAAATAATACATAGACAAATACTGTGTTATTGTATCTGGGTCAGGGGAGGGGCAAAGGGAACGGAGGAGAGAAAGAGGGGGAGAGATACTTGCGGTAATCGCTGTTTTTTTTTTTTCTCTGTATCTCTCCAGCACTATGTGCTTGACCCATCCTGTGTAATGGAATATGACAGGGAAACACAGCCAGCTTTTATTCCCACCACCACTGTGTAACTATTATATAGAATATGGTACCAAGCACACTCCTGATGTATTCAACTCTCTCTCTCTCTCTCTCTCTCTCTCTCTCTCTCTCTCTCTCTCTCTCATTATTCCTCCCTCAGAGTATCAATTATACCGTCTCTTACCTCCTTGTCAGGCAAAATATTCCCTACACTATTTTATCCCAGACATCACCATCATTACCTAAAAATATAATATTAATATGCTTTATACAACACGTAAAAAAAACACAAAATTGTTTAAATATTAAGTATAGAATTTTCTGCCTGCTTTTACACTCCTAGCGGTAGCGTGTTCGTCTCACAACCAAAAGAACCCAGATTCGTATCCCGGGTAGGAAGTGACGTATGGGCAGGTCTCTCAAGACCCACTGATGTTTACTTAGCCGTGAACAGGTACCTGACAGCTAGTCTGCTAACACCTAGTGCCCCTGTTCAACTAGCAGTAGGCAGGTACCTGGAAGCTAGTGTACTAACACCTGATGACCCAGTTCATCTAGCAGTAAATAGGTACCTAATCTGCAACTGTGGATAGCATACTAAAGTGAATACTAAGATCAGTGGAAATAGGCCAGGCTTTTTGGTTTTCTGTGGCTTAATAACCCACACTGCTTGGGTTAACTCCACGAAATATTTTTCACTGGGTTAATAACCCATCGAGGTTAATTTTCCTAATAGTCTTAACTTTCTTATTTTTCCTCTTTCTCAAAACTGTCTTGCCTCTTGGCCTTCAAGGGGGTTGAACTGCATATCGATCAAGGGGAGACTTACCAGGAATTAAGGTAATCCCGCCTGGTGAGGATTTAACCTGGATAAATTGTGTTATTGTTAAAATCATATAGTATTGTGTTATTACCGCTGTAGCCTGCTACACCCACTGTAGCCTGCTACACCCGCTGTAGCCGGCTACACCCACTGTAGCCTGCTACACCCGCTGTAGCCGGCTACACCCACTGTAGCCTGCTACACCCGCTGTAGCCGGCTACACCCACTGTAGCCTGCTACACCCGCTGTAGCCTGCTACACCCGCTGTAGCCGGCTACACCCACTGTAGCCTGCTACACCCACTGTAGCCTGCTACACCCACTGTAGCCTGCTACACCCACTGTAGCCTGCTACACCCACTGTAGCCTGCTACACCCACTGTAGCCTGCTACACCCGCTGTAGCCTGCTACACCCACTGTAGCCTGCTACACCCACTGTAGCCTGCTACACCCGCTGTAGCCGGCTACACCCACTGTAGCCTGCTACACCCGCTGTAGCCGGCTACACCCACTGTAGCCTGCTACACCCACTGTAGCCTGCTACACCCGCCCTGCTACACCCACTGTAGCTACACCCGCTGTAGCCTGCTACACCCGTAGCTGTAGTAGCCGGCTACACCCACTGTAGCCGGCTACACCCACTGTAGCCTGCTACACCCACTGTAGCCGGCTACACCCACTGTAGCCGGCTACACCCACTGTAGCCTGCTACACCCACTGTAGCCTGCTACACCCGCTGTAGCCGGCTACACCCACTGTAGCCTGCTACACCCACTGTAGCCGGCTACACCCACTGTAGCCGGCTACACCCGCTGTAGCCTGCTACACCCGCTGTAGCCTGCTACACCCGCTGTAGCCTGCTACACCCGCTGTAGCCTGCTACACCCGCTGTAGCCTGCTACACCCACTGTAGCCTGCTACACCCGCTGTAGCCTGCTACACCCGCTGTAGCCGGCTACACCCACTGTAGCCTGCTACACCCACTGTAGCCGGCTACACCCACTGTAGCCGGCTACACCCGCTGTAGCCGGCTACACCCGCTGTAGCCGGCTACACCCGCTGTAGCCTGCTACACCCGCTGTAGCCTGCTACACCCGCTGTAGCCGGCTACACCCGCTGTAGCCTGCTACACCCGCTGTAGCCTGCTACACCCGCTGTAGCCTGCTACACCCGCTGTAGCCTGCTACACCCGCTGTAGCCTGCTACACCCGCTGTAGCCTGCTACACCCGCTGTAGCCTGCTACACCCGCTGTAGCCGGCTACACCCGCTGTAGCCTGCTACACCCGCTGTAGCCTGCTACACCCGCTGTAGCCTGCTACACCCGCTGTAGCCGGCTACACCCGCTGTAGCCTGCTACACCCGCTGTAGCCTGCTACACCCGCTGTAGCCGGCTACACCCGCTGTAGCCGGCTACACCCGCTGTAGCCTACTACACCCGCTACTACACCCGCTGTAGCCTGCTACACCCGCTGTAGCCGGCTACACCCGCTGTAGCCTGCTACACCCACTGTAGCCGGCTACACCCGCTGTAGCCGGCTACACCCGCTGTAGCCTGCTACACCCGCTATAGCTTGCTACACCCGCTGTAGCCGGCTACACCCGCTGTAGCCTGCTACACCCGCTGTAGCCGGCTACACCCGCTGTAGCCGGCTACACCCGGTGTAGCCGGCTACACCCCCTGTAGCCTGCTACACCCGCTGTAGCCTGCTACACCCACTGTAGCCGGCTACACCCGCCCTACACCCGCTGTAGCCTGCTACACCCGCTGTAGCCTGCTACACCCACTGCTACACCCACTGTAGCCTGCTACACCCGCTGTAGCCTGCTACACCCGCTGTAGCCTGCTACACCCGCTGTAGCCTGCTACACCCGTAGCTGTACACCCGCTGTAGCTGCTACACCCTGTAGCCTGCTGTAGCCGGCTACACCCGCTGTAGCCTGCTACACCCGCTGTAGCCTGCTACACCCGCTGTAGCCTGCTACACCCGCTGTAGCCTGCTACACCCGCTGTAGCCTGCTACACCCGCTGTAGCACCCCCGCTGTAGCCTGCTACACCCGCTGTAGCCTGCTACACCCGCTGTAGCCTGCTACACCCTACACCCGCTGTAGCCTGCTACACCCGCTGTAGCCTGCTACACCCACTGTAGCCTGCTACACCCGCTGTAGCCTGCTACACCCGCTGTAGCCTGCTACACCCGCTGTAGCCTGCTACACCCACTGTAGCCGGCTACACCCGCTGTAGCCGGCTACACCCGCTGTAGCCTGCTACACCCGCTGTAGCCTGCTACACCCACTGTAGCCTGCTACACCCGCTGTAGCCTGCTACACCCACTGTAGCCGGCTACACCCGCTGTAGCCTGCTACACCCACTGTAGCCGGCTACACCCACTGTAGCCGGCTACACCCGCTGTAGCCGGCTACACCCGCTGTAGCCTGCTACACCCGCTGTAGCTTGCTACACCCGCTGTAGCCTGCTACACCAGCTGTAGCCTGCTACACCCGCTGTAGCCTGCTACACCCGCTGTAGCCTGCTACACCCGCTGTAGCCTGCTACACCCGCTGTAGCTTGCTACACCCGCTGTAGCCTGCTACACCAGCTGTAGTCTGCTACACCCGCTGTAGCCTGCTACACCCGCTGTAGCCGGCTACACCCGCTGTAGCCTGCTACACCCGCTGTAGCCTACTACACCCGCTGTAGCCGGCTACACCCGCTGTAGCCTGCTACACCCGCTGTGAGGCACAAGAAACGAAAGGGAAGCGGGAGTAGAGACAGAGGGAGAGCCACAAGGAAGGGAGGGAGGGAGTGTAGGAGGGAGGGAGGGAGAGGATGGGAGGGTTGGAGGGAAGGAGGGAGAGGATGGGAGGGTAGTAGGGAAGGAGGGAGAGGTTGGGAGGGTAGGAGGGAGAGGATGGGAGGGTAGGAGGGAGAGGATGAGAGGGTAGGAGGGAGGGAGAGGATGGGAGAGTAGGAGGGAGGGAGGGAGAGGATGGGAGGGTAGGAGGGAGGGAGAGGATGGGATGGTAGGAGGGAGAGAGGGAGAAGATGGGAGGGTAGGAGGGAGAGAGGGAGAGGATGGGAGGGTAGGAGGGAGGGAGAGGATGGGAGGGTAGGAGGGAGGGAGAGGATGGGAGGGTAGGAGGGAGGGTGAGGATAGGAGGGTAGGAGGGAGGTAGGGAGAGGATGGGAGGGTAGGAGGGAGGGAGTGAGAGGATAGGAGGGAAGGAGGGAGGGAGAGGATGGGAGGGTAGGAGGGAGGGAAGGCGAGGATGGGAGGGTAGGAGGGAGAGGATGGGAGGGTAGGAGGGAGAGTATGGGAGGGTAGGAGGGAGGGCGAGGATGGGAGGGTTGGAGGGAGGGAGAGGATGGGAGGGTAGGACGGAGGGAGAGAGAGGATTGGAGGGTAGAAGGGAGGGAGGGAGGGCGAGGATGGGAGGGTAGGAGGGAGATGATGGGAGGGTAGGAGGGAGGGAGGGAGAGGATGGGAGGGTAAGAGGGAGGGAGGGAGAGGATGGGAGGGTAGGAGGGAGAGGATGGGAGGGTAGGAGGGAGGGAGGGCGAGGATGGGAGGGTAGGAGGGAGAAGATGGGAGGGTAGGAGGGAGGGACGGCGAGGATGGGAGGGTAGGAGGGAGGGAGGGCGAGGATGGGAGGGTGGTTGCTGTCTACCAACCACTACCACGGGACGGTAGTACCTCCCTGGGTGGTTGCTGTCTACCAATCTCCTACCACAAGACGGTAGTACCTCCCTGGGTGGTTGCTGTCTACCAATCTCCTACCACAAGAGGGTAGTACCTTCCTGGGTGGTTGCTGTCTACCAACCACTACCACGGGACGGTAGCACCTCACTGGGTGGTTGCTGCCTACCAACCACTACCACAAGACGGTAGTAACTTCCTGGGTGGTTGCTGTCTACCAGTCTCCTACCACAAGACGGTAGTACCTTCCTGAGTGGTTGCTGTCTACCAACCTCCTACCACAAGACGGTAGTACCTTCCTGGGTGGTTGCTGTCTACCAACCACTACCACAGGACGGTAGCACCTCACTGGGTGGTTGCTGTCTACCAACCACTACCACAAGACGGTAGTACCTTCCTGGGTGGTTGCTGTCTACCAACCACTACCACGGGACGGTAGCACCTCACTGGGTGGTTGCTGTCTACCAACCACTACCACAAGACGGTAGTACCTTCCTGGGTGGTTGCTCTCTACCAACCACTACCACGGGACGGTAGCACCTCACTGGGTGGTTGCTGTCTACCAACCTCCTACCACAAGACGGCAGTACCTTCCTGGGTGGTTGCTGTCTACCAACCACTACCACGGGACGGTAGCACCTCACTGGGTGGTTGCTGTCTACCAACCTCCTACCACAAGACGGTAGTACCTTCCCGGGTGGTTGCTGTCTACCAATCTCCTACCACAAGACGGTAGTATCTTCCTGGGTGGTTGCTGTCTACCAACCACTATCACGGGACGGTAGCACCTCACTGGGTGGTTGCTGTCTACCATCCTCCTACCACAAGACGGTAGTACCTCCCTGGGTGGTTGCTGTCTACCAACCTCCTACCACAGGACGGTAGCACCTCACTGGGTGGTTGCTGTCTACCAACCTCCTACCACAAGACGGTAGCACCTCCCTGGGTGGTTGCTGTCTACCAACCTCCTACCACAAGACGGTAGTACCTCCCTGGGTGGTTGCTGTCTACCAACCTCCTACCACAAGACGGTAGTACCTCCCTGGGTGGTTGCTGTCTACCAACCTCCTACCAGAAGACGGTAGTACCTCCCTGGGTGGTTGCTGTCTACCAACTTCCTACCACAAGACGGTAGTACCTCCCTGGGTGGTTGCTGTCTACCAACTTCCTACCACAAGACGGTAGTACCTCCCTGGGTGGTTGCTGTCTACCAACTTCCTACCACAAGACGGTAGTACCTCCCTGGGTGGTTGCTGTCTACCAACTTCCTACCACAAGACGGTAGTACCTCCCTGGGTGGTTGCTGTCTACCAACTTCCTACCACAAGACGGTAGTACCTCCCTGGGTGGTTGCTGTCTACCAACTTCCTACCACAAGACGGTAGTACCTCCCTGGGTGGTTGCTGTCTACCAACTTCCTACCAAAAGACGGTAGTACCTCCCTGGGTGGTTGCTGTCTACCAACCTCCTACCAGAAGACGGTAGTACCTCCCTGGGTGGTTGCTGTCTACCAACTTCCTACCACAAGACGGTAGTACCTCCCTGGGTGGTTGCTGTCTACCAACTTCCTACCAAAAGACGGTAGTACCTCCCTGGGTGGTTGCTGTCTACAAACCTACTACCTAGGATATATATATATATATATATATATATATATATATATATATATATATATATATATATATATAAATATATATATATATATATATATATAGTGTCAATAAAGAGAAGAATGGACGGGGGATCGAACCCTGGCGGCCCCGCAGAAGGTGTAGTAGGTCCAATGCTTTACCACTGAGCTAAGAGGCTTTCAATAGAAAGATTCCGGAAATAGAACCTGTGTTCATACATCTAACTGTTGCTGCTGTTGTTGGTGCAGTTACTGCTGATGATGCTGTTACTGCAGCTACTGATGTTGTTGGTGGTGCAGTTACTGCTGCTGTTGTTGGTGCAGTTACTGCTGATGATGCTGTTACTGCAGCTACTGATGTTGTTGGTGGTGCAGTTACTGCTGCTGTTGTTGGTGCAGTTACTGCTGATGATGCTGTTACTGCAGCTACTGATGTTGTTGGTGGTGCAGTTACTGCTGCTGTTGTTGGTGCAGTTACTGCTGATGATGCTGTTACTGCAGCTACTGAGTTACTGCTGCTGTTGTTGTGGCTGCAGTTACTGCTGATGATGCTGTTACTGCAGCTACTGATGCTGTTGGTGGTGCAGTTACTGCTGCTGTTGTTGGTGCAGTTACTGCTGCTGTTGTTGGTGCAGTTACCGCTGCTGTTGTTGGTGCAGTTACTGCTGCTGTTGTTGGTGCAGTTACTGCTGATGATGCTGTTACTGCAGCTACTGATGTTGTTGGTGGTGCAGTTACTGCTGCTGTTGTTGGTGCAGTTACTGCTGCTGTTGTTGGTGCAGTTACCGCTGCTGTTGTTGGTGCAGTTACTGCTGCTGTTGTTGGTGCAGTTACTGCTGCTGTTGTTGGTGCAGTTACTGCTGCTGTTGTTGTTGGTGGTGCAGTTACTGCTGCTGTTGTTGGTGGTGGTGCAGTTACTGCTGTTGATGGTGGTGCAGTTACTGCTGCTGTTGTTGGTGGTGGTGCAGTTACTGCTGTTGTTGGTGGTGTAGTTACTGCTACTGTTGTTGGTGCAGTTACTGTTGCTGTTGTTGGTGGTGCAGTTACTGCTGCTGTTGTTGGTGGTGCAGTTACTGCTGCTGCTGTTGTTGGTGCAGTTACTGTTGCTGCTGCTGTTGGTGGTGCAGTTACTGCTGCTGTTGTTGGTGGTGGTGCAGTTACTGCTGCTGTTGTTGGTGGTGGTGCAGTTACTGCTGTTGTTGTTGGTGTAGTTACTGCTGCTGTTGTTGGTGCAGTTACTGCTGTTGTTGTTGGTGCAGTTACTGCTGCTGTTGTTGGTGGTGCAGTTACTGCTGCTGTTTTTGGTGTAGTTACTGCTACTGTTGTTGGTGCAGTTACTGCTGCTGTTGTTGGTGCAGTTACTGCTGTTGTTGTTGGTGCAGTTACTGCTGCTGTTGTTGGTGGTGCAGTTACTGCTGCTGTTTTTGGTGCAGTTACTGCTACTGTTGTTGGTGCAGTTACTGTTGCTGTTTTTGGTGCAGTTACTGCTACTGTTGTTGGTGCAGTTACTGCTGCTGTTGTTGGTGGTGCAGTTACTGCTGCTGCTGTTGTTGGTGCTGTTACTGCTGCTGTTGTTGGTGCTGTTACTGCTGTTGTTGGTGCTGTTACTGCTGCTGTTGTTGGTGCTGTTACTGCTGCTGTTGTTGGTGCTGTTACTGCTGCTGTTGTTGGTGCTGTTACTGCTGCTGTTGTTGGTGCTGTTACTGCTGCTGTTGTTGGTGCAGTTACTGCTGCTGTTGTTGGTGGTGGTGCAGTTACTGCTGCTGTTGTTGGTGCAGTTACTGCTGCTGTTGTTGGTGCAGTTACTGCTGCTGTTGTTGGTGCAGTTACTGCTGCTGTTGTTGGTGCAGTTACTGCTGCTGTTGTTGGTGCAGTTACTGCTGCTGTTGTTGGTGGTGGTGCAGTTACTGCTGCTGTTGTTGGTGCAGTTACTGCTGCTGTTGTTGGTGGTGCAGTTACTGCTGCTGCTGTTGTTGGTGCAGTTACTGTTGCTGTTGTTGGTGGTGCAGTTACTGCTGCTATTGTTGATGATGGCGCAGTTACTGCTGCTGTTATTGGTGGTGTTGGTGCAGTTGCTGCTGCTGTTGGTGGTGCAGTTGCTGCTGCTGCTGCTGTTGGTGGTGCAGTTGCTGCTGCTGCTGCTGCTGTTGGTGGTGCAGTTACTGCTGATGATGCTGTTACTGCCGCTACTGATGATGCTGCCGCTGCTGATATCTGTGGTGGTGGTAGTGCTGTTACTGTTCCAACTGGTGATGGTGGTGGTAGTAGTGCTTCTAGTGCTGCTGCTTCTTGCCGCTAGTAGTGTTATTGCCGCTTTTGTTGCTACTTCTTGCCGCTAGTAGTGTTGTTATTGCCGCTTGTGTTGCTGCTATGGATGCCGTTGCCATGAGCCAGCTCGTCGACGCCGTCTCTAAGCTTCCGCTGTTCTGCAGCTGCCGCCAACAGCGCCGCTGCTGCCGCTGCTGCTGCCGCCGCCACCAACTCCATTATTCAGTTTTAAAGCATCACCGTCATTGCAAGAATGGAAAAGATCTGGATGCGAGTCAACATGCGGTACAGACAAGGCAGTCTATCTGCCACAACTACTGCAACAACCACCACTACTACTGTGACTACCACTGCGGTACAGACAAGGCAGTCTATCTGCCACAACTACTGCAACAACCACCACTACTACTGTGACTACCACTGCGGTACAGACAAGGCAGTTATCTACCACAACTACTGCAACAACCACCACTACTACTGAAACTACCACTGCGGTACAGACAAGGCAGTCTATCTACCACAACTACTGCAACAACCACCACTACTACTGTGACTACCACTGCGGTACAGACAAGGCAGTCTATCTACCACAACTACTGCAACAACCACTACTACTGTGACTACCACTGCGGTACAGACAAGGCAGTCTACCACAACTACTGCAACAACCACCACTACTACTGTGACTACCACTGCGGTACAGACAAGGCAGCCTATCTACCACAACTACTGCAACAACCACCACTACTACTGTGACTACCACTGCGGTACAGACAAGGCAGTCTATCTACCACAACTACTGCAACAACCACCACTACTACTGTGACTACCACTGCGGTACAGACAAGGCAGTC
Organism: Cherax quadricarinatus; assembly: GCF_038502225.1. NCBI lineage: Eukaryota > Metazoa > Arthropoda > Malacostraca > Decapoda > Parastacidae > Cherax > Cherax quadricarinatus. The sequence goes on from NC_091367.1 coordinate 9,501,606, forward strand.
TATCTACCACAACTACTGCAACAACCACCACTACTACTGTGACTACCACTGCGGTACAGACGTGGTAGATAGACTGCCTTGTCTGTACCACAGTAGTAGTGGTGGTTGTTGCAGTAGTTGTAGTAGACTGCCTTGTCTGTACAGTAGTACAGTGTAGTGGTTGTTGCAGTAGTTGTGTAGATAGACTAGCATAGAGCAGTAGCCTTAAGTGGTAGTCACAGTAGTAGTGGTGGTTGTTGCAGTAGTTGTGGTAGATAGACTGCCTTAACTACTGCAATAACCACCACTACTACTGTGACTACCACTGCGGTACAGACAAGGAAGTCTATCTACCACAACTACTGCAATAACCACCACTACTACTGTGACACCACTACTACTGTGACTACCACTGCGGTATAGACAAGGCAGTCTATCTACCACAACTACTGCAACAACCACCACTACTGCTGAAACTACCACTGCGGTACAGACAAGGCAGTCTATCTACCACAACTACTGCAACAACCACCACTACTACTGTGACTACCACTGCGGTACAGACAAGGCAGTCTATCTACCACAACTACTGCAACAACCACCACTACTACTGTGACTACCACTGCGGTACAGACAAGGCAGTCTATCTACCACAACTACTGCAACAACCACTACTACTGAAACTACCACTGCGGTACAGACAAGGCAGTCTATCTACCACAACTACTGCAACAACCACCACTACTACTGTGACTACCACTGCGGTACAGACAAGGCAGTCTACCACAACTACTGCAACAACCACCACTACTACTGTGACTACCACTGCGGTACAGACAAGGCAGTCTATCTACCACAACTACTGCAACAACCACCACTACTACTGTGACTACCACTGCGGTACAGACGTGGTAGATAGACTGCCTTGTCTGTACCGCAGTGGTAGTCACAGTAGTAGTGGTGGTTGTTGCAGTAGTTGTGGTAGATAGACTGCCTTGTCTGTACCGCAGTGGTAGTCACAGTAGTAGTGGTGGTTGTTGCAGTAGTTGTGGTAGATAGACTGCCTTGTCTGTACCGCAATGGTAGTCACAGTAGTAGTGGTGGTTGTTGCAGTAGTTGTGGTAGATAGACTGCCTTGTCTGTACCGCAGTGGTAGTCACAGTAGTGGTGGTTGTTGCAGTAGTTGTGGTAGATAGACTGCCTTGTCTGTACCGCAGTGGTAGTCACAGTAGTAGTGGTGGTTGTTGCAGTAGTTGTGGTAGACTGCCTTAACTACTGCAACAACCACCACTACTACTGTGACTACCACTGCGGTACAGACAAGGAAGTCTATCTACCACAACTACTGCAATAACCACCACTACTGCTGAAACTACCACTGCGGTACAGACAAGGCAGTCTATCTACCACAACTACTGCAACAACCACTACTACTGTGACTACCACTGCGGTACAGACAAGGCAGTTATCTACCACAACTACTGCAACAACCACCACTACTACTGAAACTACCACTGCGGTACAGACAAGGCAGTCTATCTACCACAACTACTGCAACAACCACCACTACTACTGTGACTACCACTGCGGTACAGACAAGGCAGTCTATCTACCACAACTACTGCAACAACCACTACTACTGTGACTACCACTGCGGTACAGACAAGGCAGTTATCTACCACAACTACTGCAACAACCACCACTACTACTGAAACTACCACTGCGGTACAGACAAGGCAGTCTATCTACCACAACTACTGCAACAACCACCACTACTACTGTGACTACCACTGCGGTACAGACAAGGCAGACTATCTACCACAACTACTGCAACAACCACTGCTGACCTTCATACCTTCATAATGTTGTACCACACACACACACACACACACACACACACACACAATGTCGTGCCGAAGAGGTAAAATTGGTCAATTAGCAAGAACTCGCTTTAAAATTAAGTCCTTTTTTTAAATTTTCTCTTATTCGCTTAAAAGTATATATTTTCCATTTATGTTAATGTAAAAATTTATAATTTTGAACCAAAAGAACCTTAGAAAACTTACCTGACCTTATTATAACAATCGCAATTTAATTTAGCCTAATGCAACTAAATATATTTCAGATAAGTTTACAATAATTTAATAATAAATGAATACAATGACATTTTTTCGTTAGGTTCAGAATGATTTTTGCGAAATTATTACATACACAAATTTTTGTTTGCCGTATTCGGCAAGAAGAGCGTTGCTATTTAAGCCAAAATCGCACGTTTTACCTATTCGGCACGACAGTGTGTGTGTGTGTGTGTGTGTGTGTGTGTGTGTGTGTACTTCACACTATCATCTAGCTTTTAAGAAATTAGCACGTTTTACCTATTCGGCACGACAGGGTGTCGAGTCGGGGGTCGAGTCCGAGCTCCTGGCCCCGCCTCTTCACTGATCGCTACTAGGTCACTCTCCCTGAGCCGTGAGCTTTATCATACCTCTGCTTAAAGCTATGTATGGATCCTGCCTCCACTACATCGCTTCCCAAACTATTCCACTTACTGACTACTCTGTGGCTGAAGAAATACTTCCTAACATCCCTGTGATTCATCTGTGTCTTCAGCTTCCAACTGTGTCCCCTTGTTACTGTGTCCAATCTCTGGAACATCCTGTCTTTGTCCACCTTGTCAATTACTCTCAGTATTTTGTATGTCGTTATCATGTCCCCCCTATCTCTCCTGTCCTCCAGTGTCGTCAGGTTGATTTCCCTTAACCTCTCCTCGTAGGACATACCTCTTAGCTCTGGGACTAGTCTTGTTGCAAACCTTTGCACTTTCTCTAGTTTCTTCACGTGCTTGGCTAGGTGTGGGTTCCAAACTGGTGCCGCATACTCCAATATGGGCCTAACGTACACGGTGTACAGGGTCCTGAATGATTCCTTATTAAGATGTCGGAATGCTGTTCTGAGGTTTGCTAGGCGCCCATATGCTGCAGCAGTTATTTGGTTGATGTGCGCTTCAGGAGATGTGCCTGGTGTTATACTCACCCCAAGATCTTTTTCCTTGAGTGAGGTTTGTAGTCTCTGGCACCCTAGACTGTACTCCGTCTGCGGTCTTCTTTGTGTGTGTGTGTGTGTGTGTGTGTGTGCGTGAGATCTTCAATCACAATATCATCTAGCTTTTAAGCCAAAATCGCACGTTTTACCTATTCAGCACGACAGTGTGTGTGTGTGTGTGTGTGTATGTGTGTGTGTGTGTGTGTGTGTGTGTGTGTGTGTGTGTGTGTGTGTGTGTGTGTGTGTGTGTGTGTGTGTGTGTGTGTGTGATCTTCAATCACAATATCATCTAGCTTTTTAGGAATCTTTGATAGAGAAAAGAACACAAAGGAATGGAGAATGAAACACGGAAATAAGGAATAGAACAAAAAACAAAGACGGTAAATTAGACACATGGGTATACTGAGGAGACGTTTCGCCACACAGTGACTTCATCAGTCTAATACAAAGATACCCAAGTGTTGCACATGTGTCTAATTGACCAACTGGTCTGGTCCTTGAACTATTTATCTACAAAAAACAAAGTAATGGGAAATAAAACAATAAGAAAGGAAGAGCAACTGGAAAAACAAGAATTTAAAATGGAACAAAAACAGAACAAGGAAAAAGTTAAAAGACAACGGACTAGGAAACAGAACAAAAAAAAAAATAGAAAATAAAAACAAGAACTAGGAAATGGAACAACAAATAAACAAGGAAATACGGAATGGACTAAAGACAGGGGAAATAAACACAAGACCACAAACAAATACACAGGAAAACAAGAAATTCTCTAAGTAAACGATGGGAAATATTTAACATATTTTGAACAATAATTTAAAGGTAATATCTCCAAGTAATATTTTTTTTAATACCTCAAAGAAATGCATTTTTAATATTTCAAAGTAATCAATTTCAAAGTATATTTTATTAATACATCAAAGAAATAAAGTGAAAAACAGAGTACATATTAACAAATGACAATAAATAAACAAGTGGATGTAATAAAGGGCAAAATAACACTATAGAATAAAATCAACAAAGAAAAGCATCTCCCTTTACTGGAGGGAAAAAAATAGAGAAAACTGTATAAATTGGACGTCAGAGCCATAAATCGCACTGAAATATCGCCACGAGGAGTTGAAAAGGGACTGAGCTATCGTAGATGTTGTGACGATCAATTCAACGCCACATCTTAAACGCTGGAACGATATCCGTCACACAGGAGCGTGTATATGTCGTCTCAGAACGATATCACTGGCAAACAGCGATATACCTGTCACCTAAAACCTATATTATAGTACGTCTATTACCTCAAAGTGATATCAGTGACATCAACTGATATATCTGTCGCATCAAAGTGATATCAGTTACATCAACTGATAAATCTGTCGCCTCAAAGTGATATCGGTGACATCAACTGGTGTATCTGTCGCCTCAAAGTGATACATATTCCATTCACAACAATATCACTAATTTCAAATCGTATTCTTTGCATTCACGAGGATATACGTCACCTCAAAGCGATATGTATACATCGCCTCGAAACGATAACATGCGAAATTAAGATATCGCAACAGAGCGATATATTACACTACGACGCACCGCGAGCAATATCACATACATTATAATACTATAACGCAAGTGTGATATACGCAGAGTTTGCAGAGGCGTTCGACAAATGGGATGACTGCACTTAAAATGAGGGCCACAGGCATAACTGGGAAGGTAGGCAGAGGGATTTTCAAGTTTCTAACATAAACAATACGAAGTAGTAGTAAACAGAACAACATCTAGCACCAGCGAGTTAAAAAGCTCAGTTCCCCAAGGCAGTGTCCTGGCCCCTCTGCTGCTTCTTATCCTCAGAGCAGATGAAGAAAAAACACCCAGCACAGTTTTGTATTATTTGCAGAGGACACAAGCAAATTGTAATAAGATATACGCAACGTTTTCCATTGTACAGTAAGGAACAACATGACGTTCAATGGTGACAAGTTCCAGCTGCTTAGATGTGGGGACACTGTATGCAAAACCCAAGAGGATCATTAAACAGAACGAAAGGAGCACATGAAAGACCTGGGAGTAACTATGTCAGCTGACTGTTCTTTCCAAGAACACAAGGCAAATGTCACGACAACCAGGAAGATGATGGGGTGGATATTGAGAACTTTCAAAACAAAGGAAATAGTGCCAATGGTGACACTTTTCAAATCGCTTGTACTCTCTCGTTTACAATATTGTTCAGTGTTGACGACTCCTTTCGGGGCAGGAGATATCAGCTGGAACAGATAAAGATTTACCGCCTTCATCGAGTCAATAAAACATTTAAATTAATGGAAACGCCTATAAATCCTAAATATGTACTCATTGGAGCGGAGGAGATGCATGATATATACCTAGCAAGTACTTGAGGGCCGTGCCCCAAATCTGCACACCGCCATATCATACTGGAGTGAGAGACATGGGAGGAAGTATAAAATAAACCCACTGAAAAGCAAGGGCGCCGTAGGCACAATAAGAGAACACTATATCAATATCCAAGGCTCCAGACTAAACATCTTACTAAAAGATATCAGAGACATTGCTGGGACAAGTGTAGAAGCCTTTGGGAGGAAACAACAAGAATCATTTTCACCAGGTGCCAGACAAACCAGGCTGTGATGGATATGTGGGTCAATAGGTCACCAGCAGCAACATCCTGGCTGATCAGGCTATTGCTGCTGAATTTAGAATAGGCATATGATAAGAATGGATGAGGGAGAAATGCGACAGATATTAGGCATGTATGGAATAGACGGTAAGTTGCTAAGAGATTGTATACAGATAATGAGATTCAAGTAAGGGGATGTAGGAGAGAAAGGGACCATTTCCAGTGAAAGTAAGTCAAATGTGCGTTGCCACCATGGTTGTTAAATATATTTATAAATGGAGTTGTGAAACAAAAGAACGGCTTGACAAAGCTTCTGGAGAGCGAAACGTTGCCACAATAAAATGTCACATTATTTTCATCTGTGTCCTTTTAACATCACTAGAGTTTGGGAGAGTTGCCGGACTACATGATAATGAATCTGATACGAAGTCGAAATTGTCACAGCAGTTCTTTGTCAATAACACTGTACTGCTGTGAGAATGTAATTACAAAGGTTGGTGGTCGAGTTTGGGAAGGTGTGTAAAAGATGGAAATTAAAAGCGAAGACAGAAAAGAACAACGTGACGTAACAAAAAACTTAGACAATGAAAAACTGGATATCAAAGTGGAAGGAGTACGGAGGAAGTGAATGTATTATCAAGGTGTCGGCGGATGGGTCTTGGAAATCCAAGCGAAACAGACAACAGGCGATAGGAAAAAGATAGGTGGTGTGTTGAGGCATCTGTGAAAGCTCATCTATGAAGGACAAAAGAGGAGGAATACACCAGGATACAGTGGTACCAACCCTTTTATAAGGGTGTGAGACATGGGCTTTAAACGTTGTAGCGAGGAGACAAGAGGCAATGGAGATGTCATGTCTGAGAGCAATGTGTGGTGTGAATATTATGCAAAGAACCAGGAGTGCGGAAATTAGGTGCCAGTGTGGGGAAAGTTTCGAAAGGGCAGGGAAGGGTTTATTAAAGTGGATTGGGCATTTAAAGAGGAAAGAGCAGAATAGAATGACCAAGGTGTATAATTCGTGGTAGAAGGAAAGAGAGGTAGAGGTGTCTTAGGAAGGTTTGGAGGGAGTGATTGAGGGTTTTAAGTGGTAAGGGTTTTGAGTATCCAGCAGGATTTCTCGCATTATTGGAGTGTGAGCAAGGTAACATTAATGAAAGAGTCAGGGAAAATTGTTTAGCCAGAGTCGAGTCCTGGATGTTGTAAGTACAGTGTCTGCACTCTGAAGGAGGAGTGAGGAAGTACCAGTTACGGTCATCTGAATGGTGATGTCAGCACTCTTGTGGCAAGACACTGACTGAATGATGGAGAATCTGTGTATCTTCACTGGATCACCCAACCTTGCTGGAAGACACCAGCTATGGAATAATAATAATAACTGATAATGATTATAATATAAATTATTGGTGGAACCATTCTAAAACACACACTCGCTCAAAAACACGTGGAAAACAAACAAAACATTGGAATACTTCTCAGTAGAAAATAAATAATGGAGGAGAGAAAAAGAATAGAAGAGGAGAAGACACAGAGGCACAAAGGAACGGATGTGCGACCATACATAACCTCTGTGTGTGAGTTACTGCCTTACAGTCTTAAGGGCGAGTGGCGGTGGTAGTGGTGGTAGCAGAGGTGGTAGGTGGTGGTGGTAGTAGTGGTAGTAGGGGGTAGTAGTGGTGGGAGGTAGTGGGAGTAGTGGTGTTGGTAGTAGCAAGTGAGGGGGCGGTGGTGATGATGGTAGTAGTAGTGGTGGTGGATGGTGACAGTAGTGGTGGTGGGTGGTGGGGATAAGTGGTGGTCGCCTGAAGGGATAGAAGATGTTTTAAGTGGTAGAGGACTGAATACTCGTATTAGGTCGGAGTGCTGTTGGAGTGCGTGCAAGGTAATATTTCTGAACAGATTCAAGGGAAAATGGTTACCCTGGACTCGAGTCCTGGAGGCGGAAGGTATAGTAGAGTGGCTGCACTCAGGAAGAGGGATGGATATGTTGCTATCTGGACGGCCATCTGACCTATGATGTCAGCACTCTTCAGGCGAGACAGCTATTGTATGAATGGTGGTAAAACTGTTTCCTCTTTGTGGGTAACTCTTTAGTGTGGGAGTCAGGAGATGAGGTAATATTATCTCTACATTATATATAAATATATATAAATATATATAAATATATATATATATATATATATATATATATATATATATATATATATATATATATATATATACATATATATTAAAGGTGAATACAGGAAAGAGTAAGGTTATGAGGATAACAAAAAGATTAGGTGATGAAAGATTGAATATCAGATTGGAGGGAGAGAGTATGGAGGAGGTGAACGTATTCAGATATTTGGGAGTGGACGTGTCAGCGGATGGGTCTATGAAAGATGAGGTGAATCATAGAATTGATGAGGGAAAAAGAGTGAGTGGTGCACTTAGGAGTCTGTGGAGACAAAGAACTTTGTCCTTGGAGGCAAAGAGGGGAATGTATGAGAGTATAGTTTTACCAACGCTCTTATATGGGTGTGAAGCGTGGGTGATGAATGTTGCAGCGAGGAGAAGGCTGGAGGCAGTGGAGATGTCATGTCTGAGGGCAATGTGTGGTGTGAATATAATGCAGAGAATTCGTAGTTTGGAAGTTAGGAGGAGGTGCGGGATTACCAAAACTGTTGTCCAGAGGGCTGAGGAAGGGTTGTTGAGGTGGTTCGGACATGTAGAGAGAATGGAGCGAAACAGAATGACTTCAAGAGTGTATCAGTCTGTAGTGGAAGGAAGGCGGGGTAGGGGTCGGCCTAGGAAGGGTTGGAGGGAGGGGGTAAAGGAGGTTTTGTGTGCGAGGGGCTTGGACTTCCAGCAGGCATGCTTGAGCGTGTTTGATAGGAGTGAATGGAGACAAATGGTTTTTAATACTTGACGTGCTGTTGGAGTGTGAGCAAAGTAACATTTATGAAGGGATTCAGGGAAACCGGCAGGCCGGACTTGAGTCCTGGAGATGGGAAGTACAGTGCCTGCACTCTGAAGGAGGGGTGTTAATGTTGCAGTTTAAAAACTGTAGTGTAAAGCACCCTTCTGGCAAGACAGTGATGGAGTGAATGATGGTGAAAGTTTTTCTTTTTCGGGCCACCCTGCCTTGGTGGGAATCGGCCGGTGTGATAATAAAATAAAAAAAATATATGTCGTGCCGAATAGGCAAAAACTTGCGATTCTGGCTTAAATAGCAACGCTCTTCTTGCCGAATAAGGCAAGCAAAAATTTGTATATGTAGCAATTTCGCAAAAATCTTTCTGAATGAACCTAACGAAAAAAAATATATTTCGTTGTGTTTGGTTATTATTAAATTATTGTAAACTTTTGTAAAATATATTTAGTTGGATTAGGGTAAATTAAATTGTGCTTGTTATAATAAGGTTAGGTAAGTTTTCTAATGTTCTTTTGGTACAAAATTATTAAATGAAATTTTTTTTTTAATGAGCTCTTGCTAACTGACCAGTTTTACCTATTTGGTACGACACACACAAAGTATACATACATGCACATACATACAGAGACGTGGTGTGAGTAGTGTTGGCAGAGGTGATGGGACAATCTCAGGGTGTCCATCACAGGCTAAGTATAATCTGATGCAGACCCTCAACCCGGTGTATCTCCTCTCCTGTTCTCCCAGTGTATCTCCTCTCCTGTTCTCCCAGTGTATCTCCTCTCCTGCTCTGCCAGTGTATCTTCTCTCCTGCTCTCCCAGTGTATCTCCTCTCCTGCTCTCCCAGTGTATCTCCCAGTGTATCTCCTCTCCTGCTCTCCCAGTGTATCTCCCAGTGTACTTCCCAGTGTATCTCCCATTGTATCTCCCAGTGTATCTCGTCTCCTGCTCTCCCAGTGTATCTCCCCGTGTATTTCCTCTCCTGCTCTCCCAGTGTACCTCCCAGTTTATCTCCCAGTGTACTTCCCAGTGTATCTCCCAGTGTATCTCCTCTCCTGCTCTCCCAGTGTACCTCCCAGTGTACCTCCCAGTTTATCTCCCAGTGTACTTCCCAGTGTATCTCCCAGTGTATCTCCTCTCCTGCTCCCCCAGTGTATCTCCTCTCCTGCTCCCCCAGTGTATCTCCTCTCCTGCTCCCCCAGTGTATCTCGTCTCCTGCTCCCCCAGTGTATTTCGTCTCCTGCTCCCCCAGTGTATTTCGTCTCCTGCTCCCCCAGTGTATCTCCTCTCTTTTATTACCTTTCCCACTCCTCTCAGTCATATATCGATTGATTCCAGTTTTTCCCGTTGATAACCTTACGTTTTTCCCCCTTAGATTTTCTTTTATTACCTTTCCCACTCCTCTCAGTCATATATCGATTGATTCCAGTTTTTCCCGTTGATAACCTTACGTTTTTCCCCCTCTCTCTCTCTCTCTCTCTCTCTCTCTCTCTCTCTCTCTCTCTCTCTCTCTCTCTGTCTCTCTCTCTCTGTCTCTCTCTCAATATTTCCTCCAATCTTCGATACACAGTTACTGCATCATCCATTCCTCGTTATCTTTATTACTTATTTATAAATTATTGTTCACTATCATTCTCGCTACTCAATATAATTTTATATCACAAGATGGAAGCTGGCCAATGTTTCTCTCTCTCTCTCTGTCTCTCTCTCTCTGTCTCTCTCTCTGTCTCTCTCTCTGTCTCTCTCTCTGTCTCTCTCTCTCTCTCTCTCTCTCTCTCTCTCCCGAATTATTTTCTTTATCAATTTCTTACGAGTGAATAATTGTACAAGAAAATATAAAACAAGTCAACATTATTTTACCAACGATAAGGACACATGTCCAGTCTACTGTGTCTTTACTTACCCTGACTCTGCTGTATGTGTTTTATATATCCAGCCTGTATCTGTTACCAGCCTGTATCTGTTACCAGCCTGTATCTGTTACCAGCCTGTATCTGTTACCAGCCTGTGTCTGTCCCCGGCCTGTGTCTGTCTCCAGCCTGTGTCTGTCCCCAGCCTGTGTCTGTCCCCAGCCTGTGTCTGTCCCCAGCCTGTGTCTGTCCCCAGCCTGTGTCTGTCCCCAGCCTGTGTCTGTCCCCAGCCTGTGTCTGTCCCCAGCCTGTGTCTGTCCCCAGCCTGTGTGTGTCCCCAGCCTGTGTCTGTCCCCAGCCTGTGTCTGTCCCCAGCCTGTCTCCAGTGTTAAGTGCCTTGCTACAGTTCAGGAAAGTGGGGTCGACCTACACTTTCTTGCCTGGATCCCAGCGTGTGTATTTAGAGCTGAGATTGAACTTACTGGTACTGTGTTGGAGGCTGGTTCCTGTGTGTGTGTGTGTGTGTGTGTGTGTGTGTGTGTGTGTGTGTGTGTGTGTGTGTGTGTGTGTGTGTGGAGAGAGTGTTGGAGGCTGGTTCCTGTGTGTGTGTGTGTGTGTGTGTGTGTGTGTGTGTGTGGAGAGAGTGTTGGAGGCTGGTTCCTGTGTGTGTGTGTGTGTGTGTGTGTGTGTGTGTGTGTGTGTGTGTGTGTTTGTTTGTGTGTGTGTGGAGAGTGTGTTGGAGGCTGGTTCCTGTGTGTGTGTGTGTGGAGAGAGTGTTGGAGGCTGGTTCCTGTGTGTGTGTGTGTGTGTGTGTGTGGAGAGAGTGTTGGAGGCTGGTTCCTGTGTGTGTGTGTGTGGAGAGAGTGTTGGAGGCTGGTTCCTGTGTGTGTGTGTGTGTGTGTGTGTGTGTGTGTGTGTGTGTGGAGAGAGTGTTGGAGGCTGGTTCCTGTGTGTGTGTGTGTGTGGAGAGAGTGTTGGAGGCTGGTTCCTGTGTGTGTGTGTGTGTGTGTGTGGAGAGAGTGTTGGAGGCTGGTTCCTGTGTGTGTGTGTGTGTGTGTGTGTGTGTGTGTGTGTGTGTGTGTGTGTGTGTGTGTGTGTGTGTGTGTGTGTGTGTGTGTGTGTGTGTGTGTGTGTGTGTGTGAGAGAGTGTTGGAGGGGTTCCTGTGTGTGTGTGTGTGTGTGTGTGGAGAGAGTGTTGGAGGGAGGGAGGGAGGGAGGGAGGGAGGGAGGGAGGGAGGGAGGGAGGGAGGGAGGGTGTTGGAGGGGTTTCTGTGTGTGTGTGTGTGGAGAGAGTGTTGAAGGCTGGTTCCTGTGTGTGTGTGTGTGTGTGTGTGTGTGTGTGTGTGGAGAGAGGGCTGGTTCCTGTGTGTGTGTGTGTGTGGAGAGGTGTTGGAGAGAGAGAGAAGGAGAGAGAATAAATATATCAGAGTATGGACATAATCATTAAATAAATTATATATCCCTTGATACCCCCACAGATGCTCCACAAAGCTCTTCCAGCATAAGTACACCACATCAAAGCTCCACAACTCCCCAAACCCTGGAGTCCACCCCCCAAAACAGCTCCACAAGGCTCCACGCTGTCTCAGGCTCACTATAATCACCTCCTCTGCACCTCAAGACAATAACTGCCAGTTAAAAATTAGAAAAAGGCAGTTATAAGTAGCTTAACTGTTATAAATGACATTTATTGAGCGTTAGAAACGTCAGCGGTGACAGATACTGCTAGTTATCATGTGTAAAGTGACAGATACTGTTAGTTATCATGTGTAGACAGATACTGCTAGTTATCATGTGTAAAGTGACAGATACTGCTAGTTATCATGTGTAAAGTGACAGATACTGCTAGTTATCATGTGTAGACAGATACTGCTACTTATCATGTGTAAAGTGACAGATACTGTTAGTTATCATGTGTAAAGTGACAGATACTGCTAGTTATCATGTGTAAAGTGACAGATACTGAGTTATCATGTGTAAAGTACAAGTGACAGATACAGATACTGCTAGTTATCATGTGTAAAGTGACAGATACTGCTAGTTATCACGCTTAGTGACAGATACTGCTAGTTATCATGTGTAAAGTGACAGATACTGCTAGTTATCATGTGTAAAGTGACAGATACTGCTAGTTATCATGTGTAAAGTGACAGATACTGCTAGTTATCATGTGTAAAGTGACAGATACTGCTAGTTATCATGTGTAAAGTGACAGATACTGCTAGTTATCATGTCTACGGTGACAGATACTGCTAGTTATCATGTCTACGGTGACAGATACTGCTAGTTATCATGTCTACGGTGACAGATACTGCAGTCTTGAATTCAGTACCTTAAGAGTGTCGAGGTTACAGCAGTGTGTGTGTGTGTGTGTGTGTCCGTCCTCACCAAATTGTACTCGCCTAATTATGGTTGCAGGGGTCAAATTACAGCTCCTGGCCCCGCCTCTTCGCTATTAGGCCCCCACACTCTCCCTGCTCCAGGAGCTTTATTGTATATTCTTAAACTTATGTATGGATCCTGCCTCCACTATATTACCTCAGATTATTCCACTTCCTGACAACTCTATGAATAAATACTTCATAACATCTGAAACATCCTGTCCTTATCCACTTTATAAAATACCAAGAGGAGCTGACATGTCGTTATCATGTTTCCTTACCCCTCCTGTACTCCAGTGGCGTCAGGTCGATTTCTCTTAACCTCTCCTCGTAGGGCATGGCCCTTAGCTCCTGGATTAGTCTTGTTGCAAACCTTTTCACTTTCTCTAATTTCTTGACATGCTTGACTATGTGTGGGTTCCATACTGGTGCTGCCTGATGTACACGGTGTACAGTCTTGAACGATTCGTTACTAAGGTTTCGGAACGCTATTCTCAGGTTTGCTAGGCGCCCATATGCTGCAGAAGTTATTTGGTTAATGTGCGCCTCAGGAAATGTGCCGGGTATTATTCTCAGCCCAAGATCCTTTTCATTGAGTGAGGTTTGCAGTCTTTGGCCCCTCTAGCCTATACTCTCTCTCTGGTCTTCTTTGACATTCCCCGATCTTCATGACTTTGCACTTGGTGGAGTTAAACTCCAGGAGTCCGTTGCTAGACCAGGCTTGCAGCCTGACCAGATCCCTTTGTAATCCTACCTGATCCTCATCCGATTTAATTCTCCGCATTAGCTTCACATCATCTGCAAACAGGGACACCTCTGAATCTATCCCTTCCGTCATGTCATTCACACGTACTAGAAACAGCACCGACCCTAGGACTTACCCATGTGGAACCCCGCTCGTCACAGGCGCCCACTCTGACCTCGTCAAGTACAATGACTCGTTGTTGTCTTCTTATCAGGTATTCTCTGAGCATTCGCAGTGCCTTTCCTGTTATTCCTGCCTGCTCCTCTAGTTTTTGCATTTATGTCTTGTGTGGAAGTGGGTTGAAAGCCTTCTTATAGTCCAAAAAATGTAATCTACCCACCCCTCCCCCCCTCATTCCCTCTCTCTTTCTCTTTCTCTCTTTCTCTTTCTCTTTCTCTTTCTCTTTCTCTCTCTCTCTCTCTCTCTCTCTCTCTCTCTCTCTCTCTCTCGACTTACTTCTGTCACCTTGTCGTAAAACTCCAGTAGGTTTGTGCTGGTTATCGTTTATAAGTTCATTTCTTTCTAGGTGCTCCACCAGTCTTCTGATAATCTTCTCCATGACTGCATACTATACATGTCAGTGACACTGGTCTTTCTTAAATATTGGGACTACATTTGCTGTCTTTCACACTTCAGGCAGTTGCTCTGTTTCGATAGATGTGGAGCACACAGCGCCTCTGCTCCCTCCCTTTCTCTCTCTTTCTTTCTCTCTCTCTCTCTCTCTCTCTCTCTCTCTCTCTCTCTCTCTCTCTCTCTCTCTCTCTCTCTCTCTCTCTCTCTCCCCCCGTGTGTGTGTGTGTGTGTGTGTGTGTGTGTGTGTGTGTGTGTGTGTCAGTCTCACAACAGCCTGACTGATCAGAGACCGAGCAATTATTAGCAGACGGAGGATCGAGCCTCCGTGCTTCAGGTTGCCTCATTCTGACACTGCTACGACAATCTGAAGTGGTTTCTGCCGTTACTTGCTCAAAGTTCCGTGTACACAAGTGCTGTTAGCTTTGTATTTTGCTTGAGAGAGATTAACTGGACTGAATCACACACTCAAACTTATATTTAAAAAGTGATAGTGAGAGTGATTGTGGTGGTGGTGTGAGTGTGAGAGAGGCAAGTGTGAGTGTGAGAGAGGCAAGTGTGAGTGTGAGAGAGGCAAGTGTGAGTGTGAGAGAGGCAAGTGTGAGTGTGAGAGAGGCAAGTGTGAGAGAGGCAAGTGTGTGAGAGAGGCAGGTGTGAGTGTGAGAGAGGCAAGTGTGAGTGTGAGAGAGGCAAGTGTGAGTGTGAGAGAGGCAAGTGTGAGTGTGAGAGAGGCAAGTGTGAGTGTGAGAGAGGCAAGTGTGAGTGTGAGAGAGGCAAGTGTGAGTGTGAGAGAGGCAAGTGTGAGTGTGAGAGAGGCAAGTGAGAGAGAGGCTAGTGTGTGAGAGAGGCATGTGTGAGTGTGAGAGAGGCAAGTGTGAGTGTGAGAGAGGAAAGTGTGAGTGTGAGAGAGGCAAGTGTGAGTGTGAGAGAGGCAAGTGTGAGTGTGAAAGAGGCAAGTGTGAGTGTGAGAGAGGAAAGTGTGAGTGTGAGAGAGGAAAGTGTGAAAGTGTGAGTGTTAGAGAGGAAAGTGTGAGTGTGAGAGAGGCAGGTGTGAGTGTGAGAGAGGCAAGTGTGAGTGTGAGAGAGGAAAGTGTGAGTGTGAAAGAGGAAAGTGTGAGTGTGAGAGAGGCAAGTGTGAGTGTGAGAGAGGCAAGTGTGAGTGTGAGAGAGGCAAGTGTGAGTGTGAGAGAGGCAAGTGTGAGAGAGGCAAGTGTGTGAGAGAGGCAGGTGTGAGTGTGAGAGAGGCAAGTGTGAGTGTGAGAGAGGAAAGTGTGAGTGTGAGAGAGGCAAGTGTGAGTGTGAGAGAGGCAAGTGTGAGTGTGAAAGAGGCAAGTGTGAGTGTGAGAGAGGAAAGTGTGAGTGTGAGAGAGGAAAGTGTGAAAGTGTGAGTGTTAGAGAGGAAAGTGTGAGTGTGAGAGAGGCAGGTGTGTGTGAGAGAGGCAAGTGTGAGTGTGAGAAAGTGTGAGTGTGAGAGAGGCAAGTGTGAGTGTGAGAGAGGAAAGTGTGAGTGTGAGAGAGGAAAGTGTGAGAAGTGAGAGAAGAGTGAAAAGAGAGAGAGAGAGAGAGAGAGAATCAGTACTGAAGAACATTGTATTTTTCACTCTCCCTACTTCAATTCTCTCTCTCTCTCTCTCTCTCTCTCTCTCTAAGTTTAAAACATTTAGTGTATTTTGCAGTTGTATACGGTAGCAGAGGAAATATTGAGCAGTGCTCGTTCTGTTATTCCAGATGAAATAACTGCCAATATAACCAAATATATGACTCCCGCCCGCCCCACCAATTAAAGGCAAGGGGCGTAGTCACGCTCTCTATCTCTCTTTCTATCTCCATATATATATATATATATATATATATATATATATATATATATATATATATATATATATATATCACATTTGTGTGTGTATATACCTAATTTTGGTTGCAGGGGTCGGTTCATAGCTCCTGGTCCCGCCTCTGCACTGTATGTGTCAAAAATTCACCAGTATGGTTCAAATTAAAAATCAAAATATTATCCACAAACGGGAAAATGGTTGGCAAAGCTTCATCGAAATTTCTGACAATACTGTGTCAGGACACTTGTGAAAATATATGGGCAGGAAATGTTAAGTGTTAGGTGGGGGTGCAGATGGTGACCACCTTTGAGAAGATGAGGTGGTGGTGGTGGTAGTAGTGGTGGTAGTGGTGGTGGTGGTAGTGGTGGTGGTGGTGGTAGTAGTGGTGGTAGTGGTGGTGGTAGTAGTGGTGGTAGTGGTGGTGGTAGTGGTGGTGGTGGTGGTAGTAGTGGTGGTAGTGGTGGTGGTGGTAGTGGTGGTGGTGGTGGTAGTAGTGGTGGTAGTGGTGGTGGTGGTAGTGGTGGTGGTGGTGGTAGTAGTGGTGGTAGTGGTGGTGGTAGTAGTGGTGGTGGTAGTGGTGGTAGTGGTGGTGGTGGTAGTAGTGGTTGTAGTGGTGGTAGTGGTGGTGGTGGTGGTAGTAGTGGTGGTAGTGGTGGTAGTAGTGGTGGTAGTGGTGGTAGTAGTGGTGGTAGTGGTGGTAGTAGTGGTGGTGGTGGTAGTAGTGGTGGTAGTAGTGGTGGTGGTAGTGGTGGTAGTAGTGGTGGTAGTGGTGGTAGTAGTGGTGGTAGTGGTGGTATTGGTGGTGGTAGCAGTGGTAGTAGTGGTGGTGGTGGTGGTAGTGGTGGTGGTAGTAGTGGTAGTAGTGGTGGTGGTGGTGGTAGTGGTGGTAGTAGTGGTGGTAGTGGTGGTAGTAGTGGTGGTAGTGGTGGTAGTAGTGGTGGTGGTGGTGGTGGTAGTGGTGGTGGTAGTAGTGGTGGTAGTAGTGGTGGTGGTGGTAGTAGTGGTGGTAGTAGTGGTGGTGGTAGTGGTGGTAGTAGTGGTGGTAGTGGTGGTAGTAGTGGTGGTAGTGGTGGTAGTAGTGGTGGTGGTGGTGGTAGTAGTGGTGGTAGTAGTGGTGGTGGTAGTGGTGGTAGTAGTGGTGGTAGTGGTGGTAGTAGTCGTGGTAGTGGTGGTATTGGTGGTGGTAGCAGTGGTAGTAGTGGTGGTGGTGGTGGTAGTGGTGGTGGTAGTAGTGGTAGTAGTGGTGGTGGTGGTGGTAGTGGTGGTAGTAGTGGTGGTAGTGGTGGTAGTAGTGGTGGTAGTGGTGGTAGTAGTGGTGGTGGTGGTAGTGGTGGTGGTAGTAGTGGTGGTAGTAGTGGTAGTGGTGGTAGTAGTGGTGGTAGTAGTGGTGGTGGTAGTGGTGGTAGTAGTGGTGGTAGTGGTGGTGGTAGTAGTGGTGGTAGTGGTAGTGGTGGTGGTGGTAGTGTGGTGGTTGTGGTAGTGTGGTGGTGGTAGTGGTGGTAGCGGTGGTGGTGGTAGCGGTGGTGGTGGTAGTGGTGGTAGTGGTGGTGGTAGTGGTAGGTGTGAGGTGCAGATGGTGACCATCTTTGAGAAGATGAGGTGGTAGTAGTGGTGGTAGTGGTAGTAGTGGTGGTAGTGGTAGTATTAGGTGTGAGGTGCAGATGGTGACCACCTTTGAGAAGATGATTTGGTGGTGGTAGTGGTAGTAGTGGTAATGTGGTGGTGGTGGTAGTGGTGGTGGTGGTGGTGGTAGTGGTGGTAGTGGTAGTGGTGGTAGTGGTAGTGGTGGTAGTGTTAGGTGGGGGGTGCAGATGGTGACCACCTTTGAGAAGACGAGGTGGTGGTGGTGGTGGTAGTGGTAGTGGTGGTAGTAGTGGTAGTGGTGGTAGTAGTGGTGGTGGTGGTAGTGGTGGTAGTAGGTGTGAGGTGCAGATGGTGACCACCTTTGAGAAGATGAGGTGGTGGTAGTAGTGGTGGTAGTGGTAGTGTGGTGGTGGTAGTGGTGGTAGTAGTGGTGGTGGTAGTAGTGGTAGTGATGGTAGTGGACGTAGTGGTAGTGGTGGTAGTGTTAGGTGTGAGGTGCAGATGGTGACCACCTTTGAGAAGATGAGGTGGTGGTAGTAGTGGTGGTAGTAGTGGTGGTAGTGGTGGTAGTAGTGGTGGT
>NC_091367.1:9522211-9612211 GCF_038502225.1 Cherax quadricarinatus
CAGCCAGGGTCAGCTAGGATCAGGCATGGCCAAGCAAGGCCAGGTAGGGCCAGGTAGTAAAGAAGGATACACATAAAGGGGCTTAATACAATATGACTGCTCTTGTTAACACCGTCCTCGTCTGACACAGTTATTGTTCAACCATAAAGTTTATATTCTGTGTGATGTTTCGCTCTCTCTGTAACAAAACCACATCTAACTATCTATCTTCAACCACACGAAAATCACAACCATTCACACCCCCTCCCCCCCACACACACCCCAACACAATCTACCAACTGCTACCCCCCCTCTCTCTCTCATACACACACACGGAGAGTGGGCCCAGTAACCACTAAGGAGGAGGAGCCAGGAGCTGTGACTCGACTCCTGCAACCACAAATAGACGAGTACTCACACATGCACACCTCTGATTGGCTGCATTATGTTTCAATACGGCTTGCAATCTGCCACTCAGATATTTAAGCCCCTATTTCAGAGCTATTTAAACCCGTATTTTTAGGGCGAGAAAAACCGGTTTTTCAGGCATTTTAAACCGGTGATTTATAGCGTTTTAAATCCTTGTTTTAAGGTGATTTAAGAAGCATATTTTGTATAAGGTTTAACATCACTGTCACTAAAGTGGAATCAATAAACGTGACGTTTTATGTTTTATGAAGCAATGTTATCTAACAAACTTTTTGTACCAAGTTTTTGTTTCATTGTTTATGTTTCTTGCGAAGGTTTCAGTGATGGGTTATTTGGCATGCTGGTGGTGTTGTTGTTGTTGTTGTTGTTGGGAACGGGGGGGGGGTGATTCTGTTGTTAGGTGATGATTCTGTTGTTAGGTGATGATTCTGTTGTTAGGGGGTGATTCTGTTGTTAGGTGATGATTCTGTTGTTAGGTGATGATTCTGTTGTTAGGGGGTGATTCTGTTAGGTGATGATTCTGTTGTTAGGTGATGATTCTGTTGTTAGGTGATGATTCTGTTGTTAGGTGATGATTCTGTTGTTAGGGGGTGATTCTGTTAGGGGGTGATTCTGTTGTTAGGGGGTGATTCTGTTGTTAGGGGGTGATTCTGTTGTTAGGGGGTGATTCTGTTGTTAGGTGATGATTCTGTTAGGGGGTGATTCTGTTGTTAGGGGGTGATTCTGTTGTTAGGTGATGATTCTGTTGTTAGGGGGTGATTCTGTTGTTAGGGGGTGATTCTGTTGTTAGGGGGTGATTCTGTTGTTAGGGGGTGATTCTGTTGTTAGGTGATGATTCTGTTAGGGGTTGATTCTGTTGTTCGGGGGTGATTCTGTTGTTAGGTGATGATTCTGTTGTTAGGGGCTGATTCTGTTGTTAGGGGGTGATTCTGTTGTTAGGGGGTGATTCTGTTAGGTGATGATTCTGTTAGGTGATGATTCTGTTGTTAGGTGATGATTCTGTTAGGGGGTGATTCTGTTGTTAGGGGGTGATTCTGTTGTTAGGTGATGATTCTGTTGTTAGGGGGTGATTCTGTTGTTAGGTGATGATTCTGTTGTTAGGTGATGATTCTGTTGTTAGGGGGTGATTCTGTTGTTAGGTGATGATTCTGTTAGGGGGTGATTCTGTTGTTAGGGGGTGATTCTGTTAGGTGATGATTCTGTTGTTAGGGGGTGATTCTGTTGTTAGGGGGTGATTCTGTTGTTAGGTGATGATTCTGTTAGGTGATGATTCTGTTGTTAGGGGGTGATTCTGTTGTTAGGGGGTGATTCTGTTGTTAGGGGGTGATTCTGTTGTTAGGTGATGATTCTGTTAATATCAGTCCTAACATCCACAACAGTATGCCACAACAGTATCTGCCCTAACAACAACAGTATGCAGTAACAGTATCAAACCTACCAACAACAGTGTGCCATAACAGTATCAGCCCTAATAGTATCACCCTAAACACAACAGTATCACGCATAAGTCTCACCCGTAACGGCAGCAGTATCACACGTAACAACAACAATAACAACAACAGAATCACCACCCTCCCCTAACAACAGAATCACACCCCCAACTACAGAGTCACCCCCTAACAGAATTACACCCCTAAGAATAGAATTACCCCTAACAACAGAATCACCACCTAACAACAGAATCACCACCTAACAACAGAATAACACCCCTAACAACAGAATCACCACCTAACAACAGAATAACGCCCCTAACAACAGAATCACCACCTAACAACAGAATAACACCCCTAACAACAGAATCACCACCTAACAACAGAATAACACCCCTAACAACAGAATCACCACCTAACAGAATAACACCCCTAACAACAGAATCACCACCTAACAACAGAATAACACCCCTAACAACAGAATCACCACCTAACAACAGAATAACACCCCTAACAACAGAATCACCACCTAACAACAGAATAACACCCCTAACAACAGAATCACCACCTAACAACAGAATAACACCCCTAACAACAGAATCACCACCTAACAACAGAATAACGCCCCTAACAACAGAATCACCACCTAACAACAGAATAACGCCCCTAACAACAGAATCACCCCTTAAGGGGAATGTTTTTGTTTGTGAGTCATGC
Source organism: Cherax quadricarinatus (assembly GCF_038502225.1). Taxonomy (NCBI): domain Eukaryota; kingdom Metazoa; phylum Arthropoda; class Malacostraca; order Decapoda; family Parastacidae; genus Cherax; species Cherax quadricarinatus. The sequence goes on from NC_091367.1 coordinate 9,524,767, forward strand.
CTTTTCAGTGTCTGTTTTTCTTGTATTTTTAATGTTGGTAATGTTTTTGTTTGTGTAATACAGGGGGGGGTGCAACGGTGCAGTTGAACAACAGCAATGGTACAACAGCATCAGTACAACGAAAAACAAACAGAAAAAAACAGCAACACTACAGAAAAAAAAGCAATACAACAGAATAACAGCAATAGAACAGCAACACAACAGAAAAAGAGCAACACGAAAGAAAAGTAACCACAACAGAAAAACGGCAACAGTACAACAGAAAAAAAAATATAAGTACAAAATAAAATGATAGTCTACTTTTAAAACCTTCTAAGGATTTTTATATTTAAAAACACATCTATACTGTATAAAGTTGTATGATCTTGTTGCTCTAATCGTGATGTATTATCATGCAACGTAATGTATATACTACATAAGTGGAAATTAAAAAGTGGAATGAGTTGGATGAAGCAGTGGCGGAGGCAGACTCAGTGCACGGCTTCAAGATAATGTATGATCAGATGCCAGAAGTCAGTGATGCGGATTAAAGTGGTCAAGATGATGGGGCCAGGAGCCGAGTCTCGACCGTACAAACACAAATTAGGGAGTATAATATGACTGGTACAAGTCAGGGAATAAGAGTCGTGGAGTACAAATCAGGGAATAAGAATCATGGAGTACAAATCAGGGAATGAATCGTGGAGTACAAATCAGGGAATAAGAATCATGGAGTACAAATCAGGGAATAAGAATCATGGAGTACAAATCAGGGAATAAGAATCATGGAGTACAAATCAGGGAATAAGAATCATGGAGTACAAATCATGGAATGAATCGTGGAGTACAAATCAGGGAATAAGAATCATGGAGTACAGATCAAGGAATAAAAATCATGGAGCACAAATCGGTGAGTACAAGAGGCGACTGTAACCTCGCTCTGGTCAGTTCTTGGGGCATCGGAAGGTGGGAGGTTTTTATAGTGTTCGCCACGGCCGCTGCATTCAATCCGGATCGGCCGTAAATCCGCCTGCGACGTACACGCTTAACTAAGGCTGCATGAACGCTCTCTCTCTCTCTCTCTCTCTCTCTCTCTCTCTCTCTCTCTCTCTCTCTCTGGGGTGTCAAACCTGAAGTAACAACCTCACCACCTTCACAGTTCTCACATCAACCTCTTCTCTTTTCCTTCTACTTTTCCTTATCCATCCTCCTGCCCTCCCCTCTCCTTCCCTTTAAATTCCCCATCCTTCCCTTACCTCTTCCAATCCACTTTCCTAAAGCCCTCAATGCAGATTTAATGAGTAACAGTGCTTCCAATACATTATATGGGTAGGTGTATTAACTGTATTTATACACACACAATATATATGTCGTGCCGATTAGGTAAAACTGGTCAATTAGCAAGAAAGGACTTAAAATTAAGTCCTTTCTAATATTTTCTCTTATACGTTTAAAGACATTTTTTTCATTTATTGTTAATGTAAAAATTAATAATTTTGTACCAAAAGAACCTTAGTAAAATTACCTAACCTTAATATAACAAGAGCAATTTAATTTAGCCTAATCCAACTAAATATATTTTAGATAAGTTTAAAATAATTTAATAATAACCAAACACAATGTAATATATTTTTCTCGTTAGGTTCACAATGATTTTTGGGAAATTATTGGATATATAAATTTTTGCTTGCCTTATTCGACAAAACGAGCGTTGCTATTTAAGCCAAAATCGCAAGTTTTACCTATTCGGCACGATAATATAATATATATATATATATATATATATATATATATATATATATATATATATATATATATATATATATATATATATCGTGCCGAATATGTAAAACTGGTCAATTAGCAAAAACTCATTTAAAATTAAGTCCTTATACGTTTAAAGATATATTTTTTTCATTAATGTTAATGTAAAAAATTTTAATTTTGCACCAAAAGAATCTTAGAAAACTTACCTAACCTTATTATAACAAGAACAATTTATTTTAGCCTAACCTAACTAAATATACTTTAGATTTGTTTACAATAATTTAATACTAAACAAACACAGTGAAATATATTTTTTTCGTTAGGTTCAGAATGATTTTGGCGAAATTATTGCTTACACAAATTTTCACTTGTCCTATATGGCAAGATGAACGTTGCTATTTAAGCCAAGATCGCAAGTTCTGCCTATTCGGCACGACATATATATATATATATATATATATATATATATATATATATATATATATAGATATATATATATATATATATATATATATATCGCCTACGAGCTTACAATAAGTCCTAAGTAAATATATATTTTCTTAGGCTGAACAAGTTTTGTATTTACGTATTTTATTTACCAAAAATTTATTTTCTTGTTTTAGTGGGTGTGGAAGGTGGGAAGGACACGATGAGAGGGGAGGGGGAAGGTAGGGAGAGAGGAGGGGGAAGGATGGGAGGGGTAAAGAGGAAGGAGGGAAGGAAGAGGTACAGGTGATCCATAACCGCTCAGCGCTTCCAGGTCCCGTTGACGGGTGCACACCCTGGGTGACTTTGGAAGGTTCTGGTGCACAGGAAATTCTTGACACTGGCCCTAAACAATTACAGAAAGTTTTCGTTACCCTCGAGTAACCAATCAGAGAGCCGTAACTCCTTCCCAAGCGGAGTGACGAGTCGAGATGCGAAGCAGTGTAGTTCAAACACCTTAACTACTGAGAGCGTCTGGAAGCACTTAACTTGTACTCACTGGAGCGCAGGCGAGAGAGAGATATAAACTACACCTGGTCCCTAATATGCACACAGCAATCACTCTATACGAAAGCAAAAGACTTGGCAGGCGATGCAACACACCCCCGGCAATAAGGGGCATTACCGTTAGACCCTGGTTGTCTTCAAGAGGGGGCTGGCACCTAAAGACGGTGCCGGATCAGACGGGCTGTGGTTTATACGTTGGATTGCGTGCGGCCAGCAGTAACAGCCTCGCTGATCAGGCCCTGATCCACCGGGAGGCCTGGTTGTGGACTGGGCCGCGGGGGCGTTGATTCCCGGAATGTCCTCCAGGTAGAAGGGTGTACCTGGAGTATACCTGGAGAGGGTTTCCAGAATCAACGCCCCCAAGGCCTGGTCTGTGACCAGGCCTCGCGGTGGATCAGGGTCTGATCAACCAGTCTGTCACTGCTGGCTGCACGCAAACCGACGTAAGAACCACAGTGCGGTTGGCCAGGTACTGAGTTTAGGTGCCTGGCCAGCTCCCTTTTGAAGACAGCCACAGGTTTTTTGGTAATCCCAGGTAATGTATGCTGGGAGGCAGGTGAACAGTCTTGGGCCCCTGACACTCACTTTGTCTCTTACCGTACTCGTGGCGCACTTGCTCCCTTTCATTCACAATCGCTCCTAAGTAGGAACAGTAGTGACTCGTCTGTCTTTCAAATAATCTTAAAAAAAAGCATTTATCACGAGTACAGGACACGTTCCAAGTAGACGCACGTCAAAATACAACACTTCCATGACTGAACGTTGTAGTGGAGCAGAACCAGTGTTACCAGACCTATATTGAGGTCCAGGAGCAGTGTTACCAGACCTATATTGAGGTCCAGGAGCAGTGTTACCAGACCTATATTGAGGTCCAGGAGCAGTGTTACCAGACCTATATTGAGGTCCAGGAGCAGTGTTACCAGACCTATATTGAGGTCCAGGAGCAGTGTTACCATACCTATATTGAGGTCCAGGAGCAGTGTTACCAGCCCTATATTGAGGTCCAGGAGCAGTGTTACCAGACCTATATTGAGGTCCAGGAGCAGTGTTACCAGCCCTATATTGAGGTCCAGGAGCAGTGTTACCAGACCTATATTGAGGTCCAGGAGCAGTGTTACCAGACCTACATTGAGGTCCAGGAGCAGTGTTACCAGACCTATATTGAGGCCCAGGAACAGTGTTACCAGGCCTATATTGAGGTCCAGGAGCAGTGTTACCAGGCCTATATTGAGGTCCAGGAGCAGTGTTACCAGACCTATATTGAGGTCCAGGAGCAGTGTTACCAGACCTATATTGAGGTCCAGAAGCAGTGTTACCAGACCTATATTGAGGTCCAGGAGCAGTGTTACCATACCTATATTGAGGTCCAGGAGCAGTGTTACCAGACCTATATTGAGGTCCAGGAGCAGTGTTACCAGCCCTATATTGAGGTCCAGGAGCAGTGTTACCAGACCTATATTGAGGTCCAGGAGCATTAACCAGCCCTATATTGAGGTCCAGGAGCAGTGTTACCAGACCTATATTGAGGTCCATGAGGCAGTGTTACAAGACCTATATTGAGGTCCAGGAGCAGTGTTACCAGACCTATATTGAGGTCCAGGAGCAGTGTTACCAGACCTATATTGATGTCCAGGAGCAGTGTTACCAGACCTATATTGAGGTCCAGGAGCAGTGTTACCAGACCTATATTGATGTCCAGGAGCAGTGTTACCAGACCTATATTGAGGTCCAGGGTCAGTGTTACCAGCCCTATATTGAGGTCCAGGAGCAGTGTTACCAGACCTATATTGAGGTCCAGGAGCAGTGTTACCAGACCTATATTGAGGTCCAGGAGCAGTGTTACCAGCCCTATATTGAGGTCCAGGAGCAGTGTTACCAGACCTATATTGAGGACCAGAACCAGTGTCACCAGACCTACACCGAGGAACAGTACCACAGTTACCAGACCTACCTACACAAAGGACAAAAATTTTAAGGAAGAAAACGGTGTTACCAGAAATTCAAAGAGGACCCTAAAACAGTGTTGCCAAAGCAGTTTTAAGGAGGGAAAGCAGTGTTGCCAGAGGTAGAGTAAGGTTGGCGGGCCATCAGTCAATACATGAGAAGGTAGACCTTGCCTGACTCACGCAACTGACAGGTAAGAACAGGTAATTGATTCACCAGCTCTGACCTGCAGTCAAAATATATCCCTGCAGTGTGTGCATTCTTCAGTGTATATACATCCAAGTGTGTACCTCAGTGTATATGCATCCCAGTGTGTATACATCAGTATATAACAATCCTAGTGTATATACATCCCAGTGTGTACATCTCTGTGTACATACATCCAAGTGCATGTACCTCGGTCTATATAGAAAGTCTATATATAGATCATTATAAACTTTCAAGGGTCTATATCTTAGTATGTAAATCAGTGTGTGTATACTTCAGTGTACATTCAAAGTTTATAATGTATATATATATATATATATATATATATGTGTGTGTGTGTGTGTGTGTGTGTGTGTGTATGTGTGTGTGTGTGTGTGTGTGTGTGTGTGTGTGTGTGTGTGTGTGTGTGTGTGTGTGTGTGTGTGTGTGTGTGTGTGTAATAAGATCACAGTAAACAGGTAATATCACAATATACAAAATAACCACTGTGAAAAAATAATGAACTTCACCGCGCTTTCGTTAAGTCAAGCGAAAATTTGTGTATGCAACAATTTCGCAAAAATTATTACATAAGAACATAAAAAAGGAACACTGCAGCAGGCCTACTGACCCAAGCGAAGCAGGTCCATGTCCCCCTTCCCCCGGAATAGCCCAATGACACACCTAGTCACGTCACCTCCACTTAAGGAACGAGGTCTGCATCAGCCTAGTTAGATTAGGCTAGATTAAACTGCGCTTAATATAAAAGGTTAGGTAAGTTTTCTAAGGTTCTTTGAGTATAAAATGATAAATTTTTACATTAACATAAATTAAAAAAATATATTTTTAAACGTATAAGAGAAAACTTTAGAAAAGACTTAATTATAAATGAGTTATTGCTAATTGACTAATTTCGCCTATTCGGCACGATAATTATATATATACACACACACTATATATATATATATATATATATATATATATATATATATATATATATATATATATATATATATATATATATATACACATATAAACACACACTATATATATATATATATATATATATATATATATATATATATATATATATATATATATATATATATATATATATATACACATATACACCGAGGTTTGTATCAATGAAGATAAATAAAAATTTAAACATCTCAGTAAACATAGACTATATACATGCCCTATGCAACCCTCCCAAGAGCCTTCAACACACCCCTCCAACACCCTTAACAACCCCAATCCAATTAACTCCATCCACCCACCACCATCCCAGCCACAACTCCTTTTCAACTAGTTCCCCCTCCAAAAATCCCTTCCGACGCCCCCACTGCACCCCTACAATACCTTTGCTCACCCCTACAACCACCATCAACACTCCAATACCCCCACCATTCCAACATAATAACAAGGTCACTAGACATCAAGGCAACAGACTGTGATAGACATTAATTCCCCACAATCTTAAAAGATAATATTAAATTACTAGCTTCCTTAAAGATTTTCTCTAATTTATCTTCCACCTTTAATTGCTTAATTGTATCGTAAAGGACATAACCGACTCCGAGGGAGTAAGTGATTGTTGACCTCTTATGTGCTTAATATTAAGTAAGGTAAATTACCTGCAACTACCAGAGTGAGGTTGGTGGTAGATAATGTTAAGCAACTACCAGAGTGAGGTTGGTGGTACATAATGTTAAGCAACTACCAGTGAGGTTGGTGGTAGATAATGTTAAGCAACTACCAGGGTGAGGTTGGTGGTACATAAAGTTAAGCAACTACCAGGGTGAGGTTGGTGGTAGATAATGTTAAGCAACTACCAGAGTGAGGTTGGTGGTAGATAATGTTAAGCAACTACCAGTGAGGTTGGTGGTAGATAATGTTAAGCAACTACCAGAGTGAGGTTGGTGGCAGATAATGTTAAGCAACTACCAGAGTGAGGTTGGTGGTAGATAATGTTAAGCAACTACCAGGGTGAGGTTGGTGGTACATAATGTTAAGCAACTACCAGGGTGAGGTTGGTGGTAGATAATGTTAAGCAACTACCAGGGTGAGGTTGGTGGTAGATAATGTTAAGCAACTACCAGAGTGAGGTTGGTGGTAGATAATGTTAAGCAACTACCAGAGTGAGGTTGGTGGTAGATAATGTTAAGCAACTACCAGAGTGAGGTTGGTGTTAGATAATGTTAAGCAACTACCAGGGTGAGGTTGGTGGTACATAATGTTAAGCAACTACCAGGGTGAGGTTGGTGGTAGATAATGTTAAGCAACTACCAGGGTGAGGTTGGTGGTAGATAATGTTAAGCAACTACCAGAGTGAGGTTGGTGGTAGATAATGTTAAGCAACTACCAGAGTGAGGTTGGTGGTAGATAATGTTAAGCAACTACCAGAGTGAGGTTGGTGGTAGATAATGTTAAGCAACTACCAGAGTGAGGTTGGTGGTAGATAGTGTTAAGCAACTACCAGAGTGAGGTTGGTGGTAGATAATGTTAAGCAACTACCAGTGAGGTTGGTGGTAGATAATGTTAAGCAACTACCAGAGTGAGGTTGGTGGTAGATAATGTTAAGCAACTACCAGAGTGAGGTTGGTGGTAGATAATGTTAAGCAACTACCAGTGAGGTTGGTGGTAGATAATGTTAAGCAACTACCAGAGTGAGGTTGGTGGTAGATAATGTTAAGCAACTACCAGAGTGAGGTTGGTGGTAATGTTAAGCAACTACCAGAGTGAGGTTGGTGGTAGATAATGTTAAGCAACTACCAGAGTGAGGTTGGTGGTAGATAATGTTAAGCAACTACCAGTGAGATTGGTGGTAGATAATGTTAAGCAACTACCAGGGTGAGGTTGGTGGTAGATAATGTTAAGCAACTACCAGGGTGAGGATGGTGGTAGATAATGTTAAGCAACTACCAGAGTGAGGTTGGTGGTAATGTTAAGCAACTACCAGGGTGAGGTTGGTGGTAGATAATGTTAAGCAACTACCAGGGTGAGGTTGGTGGTAATGTTAAGCAACTACCAGGGTGAGGTTGGTGGTAGATAATGTTAAGCAACTACCAGGGTGAGGTTGGTGGTAGATAATGTTAAGCAACTACCAGGGTGAGGTTGGTGGTAGATAATGTTAAGCAACTACCAGGGTGAGGTTGGTGGTAGATAATGTTAAGCAACTACCAGGGTGAGGTTGGTGGTAGATAATGTTAAGCAACTACCAGGGTGAGGTTGGTGGTAGATAATGTTAAGCAACTACCAGGGTGAGGTTGGTGGTAGATAATGTTAAGCAACTACCAGGGTGAGGTTGGTGGTAGATAATGTTAAGCAACTACCAGTGAGGTTGGTGGTAGATAATGTTAAGCAACTACCAGAGTGAGGTTGGTGGTAGATAATGTTAAGCAACTGCCAGTGAGGTTGGTGGTAGATAATGTTAAGCAACTACCAGAGTGAGGTTGGTGGTAGATAATGTTAAGCAACTACCAGAGTGAGGTTGGTGGTAGATAATGTTAAGCAACTACCAGAGTGAGGTTGGTGGTAGATAATGTTAAGCAACTACCAGAGTGAGGTTGGTGGTAGATAATGTTAAGTAACTACCAGAGTGAGGTTGGTGGTAGATAATGTTAAGCAACTACCAGAGTGAGGTTGGTGGTAGACAATGTTAAGCAACTACCAGAGTGAGGTTGGTGGTAGATAATGTTAAGCAACTACCAGAGTGAGGTTGGTGGTAGATAATGTTAAGCAACTACCAGTGGGGTTGGTGGTAGATAATGGTAAGCAACTACCAGAGTGAGGTTGGTGGTAGATAATGTTAAGCAACTACCAGAGTGAGGTTGGAGGTAGATAATGTTAAGCAACTACCAGTGAGGTTGGTGGTAGATAATGTTAAGCAACTACCAGAGTGAGGTTGGTGGTAGATAATGTTAAGCAACTACCAGTGAGGTTGGTGGTACATGATGTTAAGCAACTACCAGGGTGAGGTTGGTGGTAGATAATGTTAAGCAACTACCAGTGAGGTTGGTGGTAGATAATGTTAAGCAACTACCAGAGTGAGGTTGGTGGTAGATAATGTTAAGCAACTACCAGGGTGAGGTTGGTGGTAGATAATGTTAAGCAACTACCAGTGAGGTTGGTGGTAGATAATGTTAAGCAACTACCAGAGTGAGGTTGGTGGTAGATAATGTTAAGCAACTACCAGTGAGGTTGGTGGTAATGTTAAGCAACTACCAGAGTGAGGTTGGTGGTAGATAATGTTAAGCAACTACCAGTGAGGTTGGTGGTAGATAATGTTAAGCAACTACCAGAGTGAGGTTGGTGGTAGATAATGTTAAGCAACTACCAGTGAGGTTGGTGGTAGATAATGTTAAGCAACTACCAGAGTGAGGTTGGTGGTAGATAATGTTAAGCAACTACCAGAGTGAGGTTGGTGGTAGATAATGTTAAGCAACTACCAGAGTGAGGTTGGTGGTAGATAATGTTAAGCAACTACCAGAGTGAGGTTGGTGGTAGATAATGTTAAGCAACTACCAGGGTGAGGTTGTTGGTAGATAATGTTAAGCAACTACCAGTGAGGTTGGTGGTAGATAATGTTAAGCAACTACCAGAGGGAGGTTGGTGGTAGATAATGTTAAGCAACTACCAGTGAGGTTGGTGGTAGATAATGTTAAGCAACTACCAGAGTGAGGTTGGTAGATAATGTTAAGCAACTACCAGTGAGGTTGGTGGTAGATAATGTTAAGCAACTACCAGAGTGAGGTTGGTGGTAGATAATGTTAAGCAACTACCAGAGTGAGGTTGGTGGTAGATAATGTTAAGCAACTACCAGTGAGGTTGGTGGTAGATAATGTTAAGCAACTACCAGAGTGAGGTTGGTGGTAGATAATGTTAAGCAACTACCAGTGAGGTTGGTGGTAGATAATGTTAAGCAACTACCAGGGTGAGGTTGGTGGTAGATAATGTTAAGCAACTACCAGAGTGAGGTTGGTGGTAGATAATGTTAAGTAACTACCAGAGTGAGGTTGGTGGTAGATAATGTTAAGCAACTACCAGAGTGAGGTTGGTGGTAGATAATGTTAAGCAACTACCAGTGAGGTTGGTGGTAGATAATGTTAAGCAACTACCAGAGTGAGGTTGGTGGTAGATAATGTTAAACTACCAGGGTGAGGTTGGTGGTAGATAATGTTAAGCAACTACCAGAGTGAGGTTGGTGGTAGATAATGTTAAGCAACTACCAGAGTGAGGTTGGTGGTAGATAATGTTAAGCAACTACCAGTGAGGTTGGTGGTAGATAATGTTAAGCAACTACCAGAGTGAGGTTGGTGGTAGATAATGTTAAGCAACTACCAGGGTGAGGTTGGTGGTAGATAATGTTAAGCAACTACCAGAGTGAGGTTGGTGGTAGATAATGTTAAGCAACTACCAGAGTGAGGTTGGTGGTAGATAATGTTAAGCAACTACCAGTGAGGTTGGTGGTAGATAATGTTAAGCAACTACCAGAGTGAGGTTGGTGGTAGATAATGTTAAGCAACTACCAGAGTGAGGTTGGTGGTAGATAATGTTAAGCAACTACCAGAGTGAGGTTGGTGGTAGATAATGTTAAGCAACTACCAGAGTGAGGTTGGTGGTAGATAATGTTAAGCAACTACCAGAGTGAGGTTGGTGGTAGATAATGTTAAGCAACTACCAGTGATGTTGGTGGTAGATAATGTTAAGCAACTACCAGAGTGAGGTTGGTGGTAGATAATGTTAAGCAACTACCAGAGTGAGGTTGGTGGTAGATAATGTTAAGCAACTACCAGAGTGAGGTTGGTGGTAGATAATGTTAAGCAACTACCAGAGTGAGGTTGGTGGTAGATAATGTTAAGCAACTACCAGAGTGAGGTTGGTGGTAGATAATGTTAAGCAACTACCAGAGTGAGGTTGGTGGTAGATAATGTTAAGCAACTACCAGTGAGGTTGGTGGTAGATAATGTTAAGCAACTACCAGAGTGAGGTTGGTGGTAGATAATGTTAAGCAACTACCAGAGTGAGGTTGGTGGTAGATAATGTTAAGCAACTACCAGAGTGAGGTTGGTGGTAGATAATGTTAAGCAACTACCAGAGTGAGGTTGGTGGTAGATAATAAGAGGTTAGTGGGTTGTGGAGCAGTGTATTGTAAAGATGTAGTCACACACACACACACACACACACACACACACATACACATACACACACACACACACACATGCACATACACACACATACACACACACACACACACACACACACACACACACACACACACACACACACACACACACACACACACACACACCAAAAACTGGAGGACCAAGCAGGGATAACAGGGAAGACACTACAATGGATCAGGGAATACTTGTCAGGAAGACAGCTAGTCATGGTACGTGGCGAGGTGTCAGAGTGGGCACCTGTGACCAACGGGGTCCCACAGGGGTCAGTTCTAGGACCAGTGCTGTTTCTGGTATTTGTGAACGACATGACGGAAGGAATGGACTCCGAAGTGTCCCTGTTTGCAGATGACGTGAAGTTGATGAGAAGAATTCACTCGATCGAAGACCAGGCAGAACTACAAAGGGATCTGGACAGGCTGCAGACCTGGTCCAGCAATTGGCTCCTGGAGTTCAACCCCACAAAGTGCAAAGTCATGAAGATTGGGGAAGGGCAAAGAAGACAGCAGACGGAATACAGTCTAGGGGGCCAGACACTACAAACCTCATTCAAGGAAAAAGATCTTGGGGTGAGTATAATACCAGGCACATCTGAAGCGCACATCAACCAAATAACTGCTGCAGAATATGGGCGCCTAGCAAACCTCAGAACAGCATTCCTACATCTTAATAAGGAATCGTTCAGGACCCTCTACACCGTGTACGTTAAGCCCATATTGGAGTATGCGGCACCAGTTTGGAACCCACACCTAGCCAAGCACGTAAAGAAACTAGAGAAAGTGCAAAGGTTTGCAACAAGACTAGTCCCAGAGCTAAGAGGTATGTCCTACGAGGAGAGGTTAAGGGAAATCAACCTGACGACACTGGAGGACAGGATAGATAGGGGGGACACGATAACGACATACAAAATACTGAGAGTAATTGACAAGGTGGACAAAGACAGGATGTTCCAGAGATTGGACACAGTAACAAGGGGACACAGTTGGAAGTTGAAGACACAGATGAATCACAGGGATGTTAGGAAGTATTTCTTCAGCCACAGAGTCGTCAGTAAGTGGAATAGTTTGGGAAGCGATGTAGTGGAGGCAGGATCCATACATAACTTTAAGCAGAGGTATAATAAAGCTCACAGTTCAGGGAGTGACCTAGTGACCAGTGAAGAGGCGGGGCCAGGAGCTTGGAATCGACCCCTGCAACCTCAAGTAGGTGACTACAACTAGGTGAGTACACACACATACACACACATATACACATACACGCACACACACACACACACACACACACACACACACACACACACACACACACACACACACACACACACACACACACACACACACGAGGATCAGGCAGGACTACAAAGAGATCTGGGCAGGCTACAAGCCTGGTCCAGCAACTGGCTCCTTGAATTTAACCCTGCCAAATGCAAAGTCATGAAGATTGGGGAAGGGCAAAGAAGACCGCAGACAATATAGTTTAGATGGCCAAAGACTGCAAACCTCACTCAAGGAAAAAAAACTGGGGGTGAGTATAACACCGAGCATATCTCCTGAGGCGCACATCAATCAGATAACTGCTGCAGCATACGGGCGCCTGGCAAACCTACGGATAGCGTTCCGATACCTCAGTAAGGATTCGTTTAAGACTCTGTACACCATCTACGTCAGGCCCATACTGGAGTATGCAGCACCAGTTTGGAATCCACACCTAGTCAAGCACGTCAAGAAATTAGAGAAAGTGCAAAGGTTTGCAACAAGACTAGTCCCAGAGCTACGGGGATTGTCCTATGAAGAGAGGTTGGGGGAAATCGGCCTGACGACACTGGAGGCCAGGAGGGTCAGGGGAGACATGATAACGACATATAAAATACTGCGCGGAATAGACGAGGTAGACAAAGACGGGATGTTCCAGAGATGGGACACAGACACAAGAGGTCACAATTGGAAGTTGAAGACTCAGATGAATCAAAGGGATGTTCGGAAGTATTTCTTCAGCCATAGAGTAGTCAGGCCGTGGAATAGCCTAGAAAGTGATGTGGTGGAGGCAGGAACCATACATAGTTTTAAGGCGAGGTATGATAGAGCTCATGGGGCAGGGAGAGAGAGGACCTAGTAGCAATCAGCGAAGAGGCGGGGCCAGGAGCTGTGACTCGACCCCTGCAACCACAAATAGGTGAGTACAAATAGGTGAGTACACACGCATGAACATACAACAGGCCTAGTGTCTAATCGACATGTGCCTAGGACCAAATGGTAACACACACATACACACACACACACACACACACACACACACACACACACACATGCGCACACACATACACACACACAAGTATATTTACATAATTACAAAATACAAAGTAAAGATGTGTTTAAATTACAATGAGCAGCAGCAGGAATGATGCAACTGAATGTTGAACAGTGCTAGGCACTGTAATGTTGAACAGTGCTAGGCACTGTAATGTTGAACAGTGCTAGGCACTGTAATGTTGAACAGTGCTAGGCACTGTAATGTTGAACAGTGCTAGGCACTGTAATGTTGAACAGTGCTAGGCACTGTAATGTAGAACAGTGCTAGGCACTGTAATGTTGAACAGTGCTAGGCACTGTTATGTTGAACAGTGCTAGGCACTGTAATGTTGAACAGTGCTAGGCACTGTAATGTTGAACAGTGCTAGGCACTGTAATGCTGAACAGTGCTAGGCACTGTAATGTTGAACAGTGCTAGGCGCTGTAATGTTGAACAGTGCTAGGCACTGTAATGCTGAACAGTGCTAGGCACTGTAATGTTGAACAGTGCTAGGCACTGTTATGTTGAACAGTGCTAGGCACTGTAATGTTGAACAGTGCTAGGCACTGTAATGTTGAACAGTGCTAGGCACTGTAATGTTGAACAGTGTTAGGCACTGTAATGTTGAACAGTGCTAGGCACTGTAATGTTGAACAGTGCTAGGCACTGTTATGTTGAACAGTGCTAGGCACTGTAATGTTGAACAGTGCTAGGCACTGTAATGTTGAACAGTGCTAGGCACTGTAATGTTGAACAGTGCTAGGCACTGTAATGTTGAACAGTGCTAGGCACTGTAATGTTGAACAGTGCTAGGCACTGTAATGTTGAACAGTGCTAGGCACTGTAATGTTGAACAGTGCTAGGCACTGTAATGTTGAACAGTGCTAGGCACTGTAATGTTGAACAGTGCTAGACACTGTAATAACAAAGCTGAGAAATAGGATTTAATCAGGTTTGATACGTGGAAGGGAAGCATAGCTCCAGTTCCTTGGATCAAGAATGTACGTATAAACTCTCTCTCCTACCTTTAATAAATTACTTTCATTCAAGTCACAACAAAAACTCAAACAATAAATCACGTAGAAAAAAACAATAACATTTAACTGGAAGATATCGCATTCTGCCCATTTCAAGATTTTTTTTTAAGAGGGGGAAGATTTTTATAATATATTTTCATTTTAATTTTATGTATGTCTCTTGTTTAATGTTTTTATTGTTTTATTATTATTATTATTATTATTATTATTATTATTATTATTATTATAACTCTAGAATTGCTCTACGATAAAAAAGTGACTAGATTTCCGAATAGTTTTTTTTTCTTTTTTTTTAAATTCTTAACCTTTAGCTAAAACTATACACATCCCACTACATTACTCCCCTCATCTCCCCTTCCCCTCATCTCCCCTTCCCCTCATCTCCCCTTCCCCTCATCTCCCCTTCCCCTCATCTCCCCTTCCCCTCACCTCCCCTCATCTCCCTCATCTCCCCTTCCCCTCACCTCCCCTTCCCCTCACCTCCCCTTCCCCTCACCTCCCCTTCCCCTCATCTCCCCTTCCCCTCACCTCCCCTTCCCCTCACCTCCCCTTCCCCTCACCTCCCCTTCCCCTCATCTCCCCTTCCCCTCACCTCCCCTTCCCCTCACCTCCCCTTCCCCTCATCTCCCGCACCTTTAAAATAATCATCTATATTAATTTACACCAGATGGGTGAATTTTCATAATTTACAAGAGGTACTTAACCCCTCCCCGGACCCCGCCCCCTCCCCTCATCCTTCCCCCCTCCCCTCATCCTTCCCCCCTCCCCTGACCCCGCCCCCTCCCCTCATCCTTCCCCCCTCCCCTCATACCCCTTTTTCCCATCGGCCTCAAAAATGACAGCAAGGGTTCCCTCACATGCAACTTTCAAACACTTTATTATATATCTTCTGTATTTTTTTTATTTTTATATACGAGTTTATGATTAAAGAAATTAAGAAGAATGAGAGGAAGAATGAGAACGAGGGGAGTAAGAACAAGAGGAACAACGAGAGGAATAAGAACAAGAGGAACAACGAGAGGAATAAGAACAAGAGAAACAACGAGAGGAATAAGAACAAGAGGAACAACGAGAGGAATAAGAACAAGAGGAACAACGAGAGGAATAAGAACAAGAGGAACAACGAGAGGAGTAAGAACAAGAGGAACAACGAGAGGAATAAGAACAAGAGGGACAACGAGAGGAATAAGAACAAGAGGAACAACGAGAGGAGTAAGAACAAGAGGAACAACGAGAGGAATAAGAACAAGAGGAACAACGAGAGGAATAAGAACAAGAGGAACAACGAGAGGAATAAGAACAAGAGGAACAACGAGAGGAATAAGAACAAGAGGAACAACGAGAGGAGTAAGAACAAGAGGAACAACGAGAGGAATAAGAACAAGAGGAACAACGAGAGGAATAAGAACAAGAGGAACAACGAGAGGAATAAGAACAAGAGGAACAACGAGAGGAATAAGAACAAGAGGAACAACGAGAGGAATAAGAACAAGAGGAACAACGAGAGGAATAAGAACAAGAGGAACAACGAGAGGAATAAGAACAAGAGGAACAACGAGAGGAATAAGAACAAGAGGAACAACGAGAGGAATAAGAACAAGAGGAACAACGAGAGGAATAAGAACAAGAGGAACAACGAGAGGAATAAGAACAAGAGGAACAACGAGAGGAATAAGAACAAGAGGAACAACGAGAGGAATAAGAACAAGAGGAACAACGAGAGGAATAAGAACAAGAGGAACAACGAGAGGAATAAGAACAAGAGGAACAACGAGAGGAATAAGAACAAGAGGAACAACGAGAGGAATAAGAACAAGAGGAACAACGAGGGGAGTAAGAACAAGAGGAACAACGAGAGGAATAAGAACAAGAGGAACAACGAGAGGAATAAGAACAAGAGGAACAACGAGAGGAATAAGAACAAGAGGAACAACGAGGGGAGTAAGAACAAGAGGAACAACGAGAGGAATAAGAACAAGAGGAACAACGAGAGGAATAAGAACAAGAGGAACAACGAGAGGAATAAGAACAAGAGGAACAACGAGAGGAATAAGAACAAGAGGAACAACGAGAGGAATAAGAACAAGAGGAACAACGAGGGGAGTAAGAACAAGAGGAACAACGAGAGGAATAAGAACAAGAGGAACAACGAGGGGAGTAAGAACAAGAGGAACAACGAGAGGAATAAGAACAAGAGGAACAACGAGAGGAATAAGAACAAGAGGAACAACGAGAGGAATAAGAACAAGAGGAACAACGAGGGGAGTAAGAACAAGAGGAACAACGAGAGGAATAAGAACAAGAGGAACAACGAGAGGAATAAGAACAAGAGGAACAACGAGAGGAATAAGAACAAGAGGAACAACGAGAGGAATAAGAACAAGAGGAACAACGAGAGGAATAAGAACAAGAGGAACAACGAGGGGAGTAAGAACAAGAGGAACAACGAGAGGAATAAGAACAAGAGGAACAACGAGAGGAATAAGAACAAGAGGAACAACGAGAGGAATAAGAACAAGAGGAACAACGAGAGGAATAAGAACAAGAGGAACAACGAGAGGAATAAGAACAAGAGGAACAACGAGGGGAGTAAGAACAAGAGGAACAACGAGAGGAATAAGAACAAGAGGAACAACGAGAGGAATAAGAACAAGAGGAACAACGAGAGGAATAAGAACAAGAGGAACAACGAGAGGAATAAGAACAAGAGGAACAACGAGAGGAATAAGAACAAGAGGAACAACGAGGGGAGTAAGAACAAGAGGAACAACGAGAGGAATAAGAACAAGAGGAACAACGAGAGGAATAAGAACAAGAGGAACAACGAGAGGAATAAGAACAAGAGGAACAACGAGAGGAATAAGAACAAGAGGAACAAAGAGAGGAATAAGAACAAGAGGAACAACGAGGGGAGTAAGAACAAGAGGAACAACGAGAGTAAGAACAAGAGGAACAACGAGAGGAATAAGAACAAGAGGAACAACGAGGGGAGTAAGAACAAGAGGAACAACGAGAGGAATAAGAACAAGAGGAACAACGAGAGGAATAAGAACAAGAGGAACAACGAGAGGGAGAGGAACAACGAGGGGAGTAAGAACAAGAGGTAAGAACAAGAGGAACGAGAGGAACAAGAGGAACAACGAGAGGAATAAGAACAAGAGGAACAACGAGAGGAATAAGAACAAGAGGAACAACGAGAGGAATAAGAACAAGAGGAACAACGAGAGGAATAAGAACAAGAGGAACAACGAGGGGAATAAGAACAAGAGGAACAACGAGAGGAATAAGAACAAGAGGAACAACGAGAGGAATAAGAACAAGAGGAACAACGAGAGGAATAAGAACAAGAGGAACAACGAGAGGAATAAGAACAAGAGGAACAACGAGAGGAATAAGAACAAGAGGAACAACGAGAGGAATAAGAACAAGAGGAACAACGAGGGGAATAAGAACAAGAGGAACAACGAGAGGAATAAGAATAAGAGGAACAACGAGAGGAATAAGAACAAGAGGAACAACGAGGGGAGTAAGAACGAGAGGAACAACGAGGGGAGTAAGAACGAGAGGGTAAGAACGAGAGGAATAAGAACAAGAGGAACAACGAGAGGAATAAGAACAAGAGGAACAACGAGAGGAATAAGAACAAGAGGAACAACGAGAGGAATAAGAACAAGAGGAACAACGAGAGGGAATAAGAACAAGAGGAACAACGAGAGGAATAAGAACAAGAGGAACAACGAGAGGAATAAGAACAAGAGGAACAACGAGAGGAATAAGAACAAGAGGAACAACGAGAGGAATAAGAACAAGAGGAACAACGAGAGGAATAAGAACAAGAGGAACAACGAGAGGAATAAGAACAAGAGGAACAACGAGGGGAAGAACAAGAGGAACAACGAGAGGAATAAGAACAAGAGGAACAACGAGAGGAATAAGAACAAGAGGAACAACGAGAGGAATAAGAACAAGAGGAACAACGAGAGGAATAAGAACTAGAGGAACAACGAGGGGAGTAAGAACGAGAGGAACAACGAGGGGAGTAAGAACGAGAGGAACAACGACAGGAATAAGAACAAGAGGAACAACGAGAGGAATAAGAACAAGAGGAACAACGAGAGGAATAAGAACAAGAGGAACAACGAGAGGAATAAGAACAAGAGGAACAACGAGAGGAATAAGAACAAGAGGAACAACGAGAGGAATAAGAACAAGAGGAACAACGAGGGGAGTAAGAACGAGAGGAACAACGAGGGGAGTAAGAACGAGAGGAACAACGAGGGGAGTAAGAACGAGAGGAACAACGAGAGGAATAAGAACAAGAGGAACAACGAGAGGAATAAGAACAAGAGGAACAACGAGAGGAATAAGAACAAGAGGAACAACGAGAGGAATAAGAACAAGAGGAACAACGAGAGGAATAAGAACAAGAGGAACAACGAGAGGAATAAGAACAAGAGGAACAACGAGAGGAATAAGAACAAGAGGAACAACGAGAGGAATAAGAACAAGAGGAACAACGAGAGGAATAAGAACAAGAGGAACAACGAGAGGAATAAGAACAAGAGGAACAACGAGAGGAATAAGAACAAGAGGAACAACGAGAGGAATAAGAACAAGAGGAACAACGAGAGGAATAAGAACAAGAGGAACAACGAGAGGAATAAGAACAAGAGGAACAACGAGAGGAATAAGAACAAGAGGAACAACGAGAGGAGTAAGAACAAGAGGAACAACGAGAGGAATAAGAACAAGAGGAACAACGAGAGGAATAAGAACAAGAGGAACAACGAGAGGAATAAGAACAAGAGGAACAACGAGAGGAATAAGAACAAGAGGAACAACGAGAGGAGTAAGAACAAGAGGAACAACGAGAGGAATAAGAACAAGAGGAACAACGAGAGGAATAAGAACAAGAGGAACAACGAGAGGAATAAGAACAAGAGGAACAACGAGAGGAATAAGAACAAGAGGAACAACGAGAGGAATAAGAACAAGAGGAACAACGAGAGGAATAAGAACAAGAGGAACAACGAGAGGAATAAGAACAAGAGGAACAACGAGAGGAATAAGAACAAGAGGAACAACGAGAGGAATAAGAACAAGAGGAACAACGAGAGGAGTAAGAACAAGAGGAACAACGAGAGGAATAAGAACAAGAGGAACAACGAGAGGAATAAGAACAAGAGGAACAACGAGAGGAATAAGAACAAGAGGAACAACGAGAGGAATAAGAAGAGGAACAACGAGAGGAATAAGAACAAGAGGAACAACGAGAGGAATAAGAACAAGAGGAACAACGAGAGGAGTAAGAACAAGAGGAACAACGAGAGGAATAAGAACAAGAGGAACAACGAGAGGAATAAGAACAAGAGGAACAACGAGAGGAATAAGAACAAGAGGAACAACGAGAGGAATAAGAACAAGAGGAACAACGAGAGGAGTAGGAACAAGAGGAACAACGAGAGGAATAAGAACAAGAGGAACAACGAGAGGAATAAGAACAAGAGGGACAACGAGAGGAATAAGAACAAGAGGGACAACGAGAGGAATAAGAACAAGAGGGACAACGAGAGGAATAAGAACAAGAGGAACAACGAGAGGAATAAGAACAAGAGGGACAAAGAGAGGAATAAGAACAAGAGGGACAACGAGAGGAATAAGAACAAGAGGAACAACGAGAAGAATAAGAACAAGAGGAACAACGAGAGGAATAAGAACCAGAGGAACAACGAGAAGAATAAGAACAAGAGGAACAACGAGAGGAATAAGAACAAGAGGAACAACGAGAGGAATAAGAACAAGAGGAACAACGAGAGGAGTAAGAACAAGAGGAACAACGAGAGGAATAAGAACAAGAGGAACAACGAGAGGAATAAGAACAAGAGGAACAACGAGAGGAATAAGAACAAGAAGGACAACGAGAGGAATAAGAACAAGAGGGACAACGAGAGGAATAAGAACAAGAGGAACAACGAGAGGAATAAGAACAAGAGGGACAAAGAGAGGAATAAGAACAAGAGGGACAACGAGAGGAATAAGAACAAGAGGAACAACGAGAAGAATAAGAACAAGAGGAACAACGAGAGGAATAAGAACAAGAGGAACAACGAGAGGAATAAGAACAAGAGGAACAACGAGAGGAATAAGAACAAGAGGAACAACGAGAGGAATAAGAACAAGAGGAACAATAAGAGGAATAAGAACAAGACGAACAACGAGAGGAATAAGAACAAGAGGAAGAAAGAAAATGAGATAAAGAAGAACGAGGAGAATAAAAACAAGAAAATACTGATAACAGTGATAATAATGAAGGGAAAAAGAGAGAATAAAAGTGTATAAAAACAGCAATAATTCTGAATATGGAAACAAAATATAATGAAATAAAAAGTGCAATCAGTAATAATAATAATAATAATAATAATAATAATAATAATAATAATAATAATAAATGTCTGCGATGATGATCATAAGGACCAAAATCAATGCAATAATAATTCTAATGATAATGGTAATTATGACGACAATCATAATAATGGTATTATGACAATGGTAATTATGATAACAGTGGTAATTATAGTGGTAATTATGATAATGATAATGGTGACAATGGTAATTATGATAATGATATTATGATAAAGGTAATTATGATAATGGTGATAATTATAATGATTAAAATATTAATAAGTATTCGTGTTATCCCTTTATATATTTTTTTTTTAAATTCTTACGAGACCCCCAAAAATATAGAATATTTTCCAATATAGTTTTTTTTTCATAATACAAAATGGGTGATAAAACAGCCGAGGGTTGATTAGGTCTATAGTGCAAGTACGGGAATATTCCCTCACTTTCTTCCCCTCACTTGCTTTTTCCCCGCCTTTCCTTCACTTTCTCCCCTCACCTATCTCTCATCTTCTTCCCATCATTTTTTGCACTCTTTTTTTCCCATTCTCGTCATTTTTTTTCACTTTCTTACCGTCACCTTTCTCTCACTTTCTTCCCGTCATTTTCCTTCTCTTTCTTCCCGTCATTTTCTTTCCATAACTTTCTTCCCGTCATTTTCTTTCCATAACTTTCTTCCCGTCATTTTCTTTCCATAACCTTCTTCCCGTCATTTTCCTTCTCTTTCTTCCCGTCATTTTCTTTCCATAACTTTCTTCGTCATTTTCTTTCCATAACTTTCTTCCCGTCATTTTCTTTCCATAACTTTCTCCCCGTCATTTTCTTTCCATAACTTTCTTCCCGTCATTTTCTTTCCATAACCTTCTTCCCGTCATTTTCCTTCTCTTTCTTCCCGTCATTTTCTTTCCATAACTTTCTTCGTCATTTTCTTTCCATAACTTTCTTCCCGTCATTTTCTTTCCATAACTTTCTCCCCGTCATTTTCTTTCCATAACTTTCTTCCCGTCATTTTCTTTCCATAACCTTCTTCCCGTCATTTTCCTTCTCTTTCTTCCCGTCATTTTCTTTCCATAACTTCCTTCCCGTCATTTTCTTTCCATAACTTCCTTCCCGTCATTTTCTTTCCATAACTTTCTTCCCGTCATTTTCTTTCCATAACTTTCTCCGTCATTTTCTTTCCATAACTTTCTTCCCGTCATTTTCTTTCCATAACTTTCTTCCCGTCATTTTCTTTGCATAACTTTCTTCCCGTCATGTTCTTTCCATAACTTTCGTCCCGTCATTTTCTTTCCATAAATTTCTTCGTCATTTTCTTTGCCTAACTTTCTTCCCGTCATTTTCTTTCCATAAGTTTGTTCCCGTCATTTACTTTCCATAAGCTTCTTCCCGTCATGTTCTTTCCATAACTTTCTTCCCGTCATGTTCTTTCCATAACTTTCTTCCCGTCATGTTCTTTCCATAACTTTCGTCCCGTCATGTTCTTTCCATAACTTTCGTCCCGTCATGTTCTTTCCATAATTTTCTTCCCGTCATTTTCTTTCCATAACTTTCGTCCCGTCATTTTCTTTCCATAACTTTCGTCCCGTCATTTTCTTTCCATAACTTTCTTCCCCTCATTTTCTTTCCATAACTTTCGTCCCGTCATTTTCTTTCCATAACTTTCTTCCCGTCATTTTCTTTCCATAACTTTCTTCCCGTCATGTTCTTTCCATAACTTTCGTCCCGTCATGTTCTTTCCATAACTTTCTTCCCGTCATTTTCTTTCCATAACTTTCGTCCCGTCATTTTCTTTCCATAACTTTCGTCCCGTCATTTTCTTTCCATAACTTTCTTCCCGTCATGTTCTTTCCATAACTTTCGTCCCGTCATTTTCTTTCCATAACTTTCTTCCCGTCATGTTCTTTACATAACTTTCTTCCCGTCATGTTCTTTACATAACTTTCTTCCCGTCATGTTCTTTACATAACTTTCTTCCCGTCATGTTCTTTACATAACTTTCTTCCCGTCATGTTCTTTACATAACTTTCTTCCCGTCATGTTCTTTACATAACTTTCTTCCCGTCATGTTCTTTACATAACTTTCTTCCCGTCATGTTCTTTACATAACTTTCTTCTCGTCATGTTCTTTACATAACTTTCTTCTCATGTTCTTTACATAACTTTCTTCCCGTCATGTTCTTTACATAACTTTCTTCCCGTCATGTTCTTTACATAACTTTCTTCTCGTCATGTTCTTTACGTAACTTTCTTCCCGTCATGTTCTTTACGTAACTTTCTTCCCGTCATGTTCTTTACGTAACTTTCTTCCCGTCATGTTCTTTACATAACTTTCTTCCCGTCATGTTCTTTACATAACTTTCTTCTCGTCATGTTCTTTACGTAACTTTCTTCCCGTCATGTTCTTTACATAACTTTCTTCTCATGTTCTTTACGTAACTTTCTTCCCGTCATGTTCTTTACGTAACTTTCTTCCCGTCATGTTCTTTACGTAACTTTCTTCCCGTCATAATTTTCCTCACCTTTCATTAATAATTATCATAAAGCTACTCTTCCCACTGCAATATATTTCTGGAAGGGTTCTTGATTCAAGGAAATGGAACTGCCCAACTCTTGTTTCATCTACTGACCTCCCCCAGCACCCCTCCTCCCTGTCTAACCCTCCCCCTGCACCCCTCCTCCCTGTCTAACCCTCCCCCTGCACCCCTCCTCCCTGTCTAACCCACCCCCCGCACCCCTCCTCCCTGTCTAACCCTCCCCCTGCACCCCTCCTCCCTGTCTAACCCTCCCCCTGAACCCCTCCTCCCTGTCTTACCCTCCCCCTGTACCCCTCCTCCCTGTCTAACCCTCCCCCTGCACCCCTCCTCCCTGTCTAACCCTCCCCCTGTACCCCTCCTCCCTGTCTTACCCTCCTCCCTGTCTAACCCTCCCCCTGCACCCCTCCTCCCTGTCTAACCCTCCCCCTGTACCCCTCCTCCCTGTCTTACCCTCCCCCTGTACCCCTCCTCCCGGTCTAACCCTCCCCCTGTACCCCTCCTCCCTGTCTAACCCTCCCCCTGCACCCCTCCTCCCTGTCTAACCCTCCCCCTGCACCCCTCCTGCCTGTCTTACCCTCCCCCTGCACCCCTCCTGCCTGTCTTACCCTCCCCCTGCACCCCTCCTGCCTGTCTTACCCTCCCCCTGCCCCCCTCCTCCCTGTCTAACCCTCCCCCTGCACCCCTCCTGCCTGTCTTACCCTCCCCCTGCACCCCTCCTCCCTGTCTAACCCTCCCCCTGCACCCCTCCTGCCTGTCTTACCCTCCCCCTGCACCCCTCCTCCCTGTCTAACCCTCCCCCTGCACCCCTCCTCCCTGTCTAACCCACCCCCCGCACCCCTCCTGCCTGTCTTACCCTCCCCCTGCACCCCTCCTCCCTGTCTAACCCTCCCCCTGCACCCCTCCTGCCTGTCTTACCCTCCCCCTGCACCCCTCCTCCCTGTCTAACCCTCCCCCTGCACCCCTCCTCCCTGTCTTACCCTCCCCCTGCACCCTCCTCCCTGTCTAACCCTCCCCCTGCACCCCTCCTCCCTGTCTTACCCTCCCCCTGCACCCCTCCTCCCTGTCTAACCCTCCCCCTGCACCCCTCCTCCCTGTCTAACCCTCCCCCTGCACCCCTCCTCCCTGTCTAACCCTCCCCCTGTACCCCTCCTCCCTGTCTTACCCTCCCCCTGTACCCCTCCTCCCTGTCTAACCCTCCCCCTGTACCCCTCCTCCCTGTCTAACCCTCCCCCTGCACCCCTCCTCCCTGTCTAACCCTCCCCCTGCACCCCTCCTGCCTGTCTTACCCTCCCCCTGCACCCCTCCTCCCTGTCTAACCCTCCCCCTGCACCCCTCCTGCCTGTCTTACCCTCCCCCTGCACCCCACCTCCCTGTCTAACCCTCCCCCTGCACCCCTCCTGCCTGTCTTACCCTCCCCCTGCACCCTCCTCCCTGTCTAACCCTCCCCCTGCACCCCTCCTGCCTGTCTTACCCTCCTCCTGCACCCCTCCTCCCTGTCTAACCCTCCCCCTGCACCCCGCCTCCCTGTCTTACCCTCCCCCAGCACCCCTCCTCCCTGTCTAACCCTCCCCCTGCACCCCTCCTCCCTGTCTTACCTTCCCCCTGCACCCTCCTCCCTGTCTAACCCTCCCCCTGCACCCCTCCTGCCAGTCGTACCCTCCCCCTGCACCCCTCCTCCCTGTCTAACCCTCCCCCTGCACCCTCCTCCCTGTCTAACCCTCCCCCTGCACCCCTCCTGCCTTTCTTACCCTCCCCCTGCACCCCTCCTCCCTGTCTAACCCTCCCCCTGCACCCCTCCTGCCTGTCTTACCCTCCCCCTGCACCCTCCTCCCTGTCTAACCCTCCCCCTGCACCCCTCCTGCCTGTCTTACCCTCCCCCTGCACCCCTCCTCCCTGTCTAACCCTCCCCCTGCACCCCTCCTCCCTGTCTTACCCTTCCCCTGCACCCTCCTCCCTGTCTAACCCTCCCCCTGCACCCCTCCTGCCTTTCTTACCCTCCGCCTGCACCCCTCCTCCCTGTCTAACCCTCCCCCTGCACCCCTCCTCCCTGTCTTACCCTCCCCCTGCACCCTCCTCCCTGTCTAACCCTCCCCCTGCACCCCTCCTGCCTGTCTTACCCTCCCCCTGCACCCCTCCTGCCTGTCTAACCCTCCCCCTGCACCCTCCTCCCTGTCTAACCCTCCCCCTGCACCCCTCCTGCCTGTCTTACCCTTCCCCTGCATCCTCCCTGTCTAACCCTTCCCCTGCACCCCTCCCCCCTGTCTTACCCTACCCCTGCATAACTCTCCCCATGCACCCTTCCCCCCGTCTTATCTTTACCCTTGTCTAACCCTTCCCTGCACCCCTCCCAGTTGTCTTACCCTCCCCTGCACCCCTCCCCTTGTCTTACCTTCCCCCTGCACCCCTTTCCCCTCCAATGATGACACGATACCACAACTTTTACCGATACTCAGTGTCAGGCCGATACTACTCATACCATCAAAATTAACCAATACCATAAAAATTAACCACAACCATTCAGATTAACTAATACCAATACTGATACCTTGTAACTCCCCCTACCTCCCCACCCATCCTCTCTTCGTCAACCTCCCCTACCCCTCCTCCCATGGTGCCACTGGAGTGCCCCTTCCCCCCTGAGTGCCCCTGATGGAGTGCCCCTGCGGGTTGCCACAACTCTCCTCCTCCTCCTCCTCCTCCGTCCTCTGCTTTACGATGTTCAGATTATTTTGGAACATGAGGTAAACTCCAAAATTATGGGGCCATTTTCGCCACTATAAAACTAATAATAGACCAGTCTTGTGGGCGGTGCAGGGGGGAGATCTCCCCCTCCCTTCCCCTTCCCATTCCTTACATGGGTAGCACAAAAGTAATTTTTAATCATGGGTGTTGTGTTTAAGCCTCGATATTTTGTAATTGTGGGGGGGGGCATGGGGGGGGGAGAGGGGCGGGCGGGGTGGAAGCTTTCCAAGGATAATACTGGGAGGGGATGCTAAAATTTTCTTAAAAATTATTTGCCATAAGAATAGTTATGAACATAAGCAATAATAATAATAATAATAATAATAATAATAATAATGTGTCATTTATAGAAGAAAAATTACTTAAGGCTTAAAATGAGAGAGAGAGAGAGAGAGAGAGAGAGAGAAAGATAATGTGAGTGATAAGAGCACAGAAGTGGGAAAGAGGGAAGGAACGGAATGAAGCATGGAAGGGATAAATGTAAAGGAGAAAGAAAAAAAACGGAAAAAGTGAGAGAAGAAAGCAGGACAAGTAATTGGTATAAACAGAGAATACGGGGAATAAAGAGGAAGATAGAAAGCAGGGTAAGAGGAGGAGGCAAAGAGGGGGAGAGATAGTAGAACGACAATTAGAAATGAGAGAGAAATGAGAATAAAGAGATGGTAAAGAAAAGATGGATAGAAAAAATATTAAAGGTAATGCAGTAAAGAAGCAATATAATATATATATATATATATATATATATATATATATATATATATATATATATATATATATATATATATATATATATATATATATATATATAATAGGTGCGGGATTGCCAAAATTGTTGTCCAGAGGGCTGAGGAAGGGTTGTTGAGGTGGTTCGGATATATGGAGAGAATGGAGCGAAACAGAATGACTTCAAGAGTGTATCAATCTGTAGTGGAAGGAAGGCGGGGTAGGGGTCGGCCTAGGAAAGGTTGGAGGGAGGGGGTAAAGGAGGTTTTGTGTGCGAGGGGCTTGGACTTCCAGCAGGCGTGCGTGAGCGTGTTTGATAGGAGTGAATGGAGACGAATGGTTTTTAATACTTGACGTGCTGTTGGAGTGTGAGCAAAGTAACATTTATGAAGGGGTTCAGGGAAACCGGCAGGCCGGACTTGAGTCCTGGAGATGGGAAGTACAGTGCCTGCACTCTGAAGGAGGGGTGTTAATGTTGCAGTTTAAAAACTGTAGTGTAAAGCACCCTTCTGGCAAGACAGTGATGGAGTGAATGATGGTGAAAGTTTTTCTTTTTCGGGCCACCCTGTCTTGGTGGGAATCGGCCAGTGTGTAAAAAAAAAAAAAAAATATATAATATATATATATATATATATATATATATATATATATATATATATATATATATATAGTGTGTGTGTGTTAGTGTGTGTGTGTGTGTGTGTGTGTGTGTGTGTGTGTGTGTGTGTGTGTGCTAAACAACCACTGTGAAAGAATAGTGAAATTCCAAGCGCTTTCGTGACTTCTCGCATTATCAAGGAACTATAAAAACAATACATCAAAGGAAGGCATATAAAGGGTTAAGACTACACCTCACCATCACATCCCACAACAAAGCAACACCTGACGAGTGACGACACCCGACTCATAAGAAAGAAGGAACACTGCAACAGGCCTGATGGCCCATATTTCCTTTTTTTATATAAATTACATTCTTTTATAATTAATAAAATTTGGGAAGAATTTTATAATACATTAAACAAATTATAAATCTTAATTCTTGGGTAGAGTCCTAGGGTTGGGCAAATATTTTGTTAGAGGGATGGATTGCGAAGGACCTGCCTAGTATGGGCCAACAGGCCTGCTGCAGTGTTCCTCCTTTCTTATGAGTCGGGTGTCGTCACTCGTCAGGCGTTTCTTTGTTGTGGGATGTGATGGTGAGGTGTAGTCTTAACCCTTTATATGCCTTCCTTTGATGTATTGTTTTTATAGTTCCTTGATAATGCGAGAAGTCACGAAAGCGCTTGGAATTTCACTATTCTTTCACAGTGGTTGTTTAGCACACACACATATTATATATATATATATATATATATATATATATATATATATATATATATATATATATATATATATATATACACACACACACACACACACACACTGGTAATGAACGGCTGTCAAACAAGAATGCACGGGGACTCGAACTGTTGTCCATGCGAATAGCACACTAAACAATGTAACCACTCAGCCACAGACCTCACAAACAATGATTTTCCAGTCACCACCTGATGACCTGGCTGCATCACGTTATATATACTGTATATAATAAATTCAACAGTCTCACCCCTCCCTCATATTACCGTGCTTATAAAAAAATAGAATATAACAGTAATTTCTGTTATTTCGAAATAAAAGTAATAATTCCTGTTCGTCAATTATTGCCCTAAGTAGAAAGAAGTTGACTAGTTACTCAGGTTACACGTAGCTTGACACGACAGCGACACGACACTCGACACGTGGAGTTATATGCACCTTCAATTAGTGTAACATCATGTTGGTATGACACTGGTATGTTTGTGTGTTCTGGTGGTGGGGGAGGTGAACTCTGCCTGTGTTTGTGTTCTAGTGGTCGGGGAGGTCAACTCTGCCTGTGCTTGTGTTCTGGTGGTCGGGGAGGTGAACTCTGCCTGTGTTTGTGTTCTGGTGGTGGGGGAGGTGAACTCTGCCTGTGTTTGTGTTCTGGTGGTCGGGGAGGTGAACTCTGCCTGTGTTTGTGTTCTAGTGGTCGGGGAGGTCAACTCTGCCTGTGTTTGTGTTCTAGTGGTCGGGGAGGTCAACTCTGCCTGTGTTTGTGTTCTGGTGGTCGGGGAGGTCAACTCTGCCTGTGTTTGTGTTCTGGTGGTGGGAGAGGTGAACTCTGCCTGTGTTTGTGTTCTGGTGGTGGGAGAGGTCAACTCTGTCTGTGTTTGTGTTCTGGTGGTGGGAGAGGTCAACTCTGTCTGTGTTTGTGTTCTGGTGGTGGGAGAGGTCAACTCTGTCTGTGTTTGTGTTCTGGTGGTCGGGGAGGTGAACTCTGCCTGTGTTTGTGTTCTGGTGGTCGGGGAGGTGAACTCTGCCTGTGTTTGTGTTCTGGTGGTGGGAGAGGTCAACTCTGTCTGTGTTTGTGTTCTGGTGGTGGGAGAGGTCAACTCTGTCTGTGTTTGTGTTCTGGTGGTCGGGGAGGTGAACTCTGCCTGTGTTTGTGTTCTGGTGGTGGGGGAGGTCAACTCTGTGTTTGTGTTCTGGTGGTGGGAGAGGTCAACTCTGTCTGTGTTTGTGTTCTGGTGGTGGGAGAGGTCAACTCTGTCTGTGTTTGTGTTCTGGTGGTCGGGGAGGTGAACTCTGACTGTGTTTGTGTTCTGGTGGTGGGGGAACTCTGCTGTGTTTGTGTTCTGTGTGGGAGAGGTTCTGTGTGTTTGTGTTCTGGTGGTCGGGGAGGTGAACTCTGCCTGTGTTTGTGTTCTGGTGGTCGGGGAGGTGAACTCTGCCTGTGTTTGTGTTCTGGTGGTGGGAGAGGTGAACTCTGCCTGTGTTTGTGTTCTGGTGGTGGGGGAGGTCAACTCTGTCTGTGTTTGTGTTCTGGTGGTGGGAGAGGTGAACTCTGCCTGTGTTTGTGTTCTGGTGGTCGGGGAGGTGAACTCTGCCTGTGTTTGTGTTCTGGTGGTGGGAGAGGTGAACTCTGCCTGTGTTTGTGTTCTGGTGGTGGGAGAGGTGAACTCTGCCTGTGTTTGTGTTCTGGTGGTCGGGGAGGTGAACTCTGCCTGTGTTTGTGTTCTGGTGGTGGGGGAGGTGAACTCTGCCTGTGTTTGTGTTCTGGTGGTCGGGGAGGTCAACTCTGCCTGTGTTTGTGTTCTGGTGGTCGGGGAGGTCAACTCTGTCTGTGTTTGTGTTCTGGTGGTGGGAGAGGTGAACTCTGCCTGTGTTTGTGTTCTGGTGGTCGGGGAGGTGGTTCTGGTGGTGGGGGAGGTGAACTCTGCCTGTGTTTGTGTTCTGGTGGTGGGAGAGGTGAACTCTGCCTGTGTTTGTGTTCTGGTGGTCTCTGGGGAGGTCAACTCTGCCTGTGTTTGTGTTCTCTGGTGGTCGGGGAGGTCAACTCTGCCTGTGTTTGTGTTCTGGTGGTCAACTCTGGGTTTGAGGTGAACTCTGCCTGTGTTTGTGTTCTGGTGGTCGGGGAGGTCAACTCTGCCTGTGTTTGTGTTCTGGTGGTGGGGGAGGTCAACTCTGCCTGTGTTTGTGTTCTGGTGGTGGGGGAGGTCAACTCTGCCTGTGTTTGTGTTCTGGTGGTGGGGGAGGTCAACTCTGCCTGTGTTTGTGTTCTGGTGGTGGGGGAGGTCAACTCTGCCTGTGTTTGTGTTCTGGTGGTGGGGGAGGTCAACTCTGCCTGTGTTTGTGTTCTGGTGGTGGGGGAGGTCAACTCTGCCTGTGTTTGTGTTCTGGTGGTGGGGAGGTCAACTCTGCCTGTGTTTGTGTTCTGGTGGTGGGGGAGGTCAACTCTGCCTGTGTTTGTGTTCTGGTGGTGGGGAGGTGAACTCTGCCTGTGTTTGTGTTCTGGTGGTGGGAGAGGTCAACTCTGCCTGTGTTTGTGTTCTGGTGGTGGGAGAGGTGAACTCTGCCTGTGTTTGTGTTCTGGTGGTGGGAGAGGTGAACTCTGCCTGTGTTTGTGTTCTGGTGGTGGGGGAGGTCAACTCTGCCTGTGTTTGTGTTCTGGTGGTGGGAGAGGTCAACTCTGCCTGTGTTTGTGTTCTGGTGGTGGGAGAGGTCAACTCTGCCTGTGTTTGTGTTCTGGTGGTGGGGGAGGTCAACTCTGCCTGTGTTTGTGTTCTGGTGGTGGGGGAGGTCAACTCTGCCTGTGTGTGTTCTGGTGGTGGGAGAGGTCAACTCTGCCTGTGTTTGTGTTCTGGTGGTGGGGGAGGTCAACTCTGCCTGTGTTTGTGTTCTGGTGGTGGGAGAGGTCAACTCTGCCTGTGTTTGTGTTCTGGTGGTGGGAGAGGTCAACTCTGCCTGTGTTTGTGTTCTGGTGGTGGGAGAGGTCAACTCTGCCTGTGTTTGTGTTCTGGTGGTGGGAGAGGTCAACTCTGCCTGTGTTTGTGTTCTGGTGGTGGGGGAGGTCAACTCTGCCTGTGTTTGTGTTCTGGTGGTGGGGGAGGTCAACTCTGCCTGTGTTTGTGTTCTGGTGGTGGGAGAGGTCAACTCTGCCTGTGTTTGTGTTCTGGTGGTGGGGGAGGTCAACTCTGCCTGTGTTTGTGTTCTGGTGGTGGGGGAGGTCAACTCTGCCTGTGTTTGTGTTCTGGTGGTGGGAGAGGTCAACTCTGCCTGTGTTTGTGTTCTGGTGGTGGGAGAGGTCAACTCTGCCTGTGTTTGTGTTCTGGTGGTGGGAGAGGTCAACTCTGCCTGTGTTTGTGTTCTGGTGGTGGGAGAGGTCAACTCTGCCTGTGTTTGTGTTCTGGTGGTGGGAGAGGTCAACTCACATACAATTTGTGATAAATCACTTACTTTACGTTACGTAGGTTAGATTCATAAGAACATAAGGAGCACTGCAGCACTCCTACTGGCCCATGCTAGGCAGGTCCAGGTCCCCTATTAGCCTAAGTCACTGGTCCACATCGATAATGAATAAAATACATGTATAAATAAATAATACTAAAATTTCTGATGTGATAACAGAAGACAGGCACCGAGCGCAGTATAATAATGGCAAGCCAGATAATCATTGTTTAAGGCTCGGTAGACAGTCAACCATTTGATTGTCTTAGCCACAGTGATATGTTTGTTATAAAGTAGATGACCCGAGGATGAAGGGCGAGGAAACTGTGTTGTGGTAGTTGTTGCTGTGGTAGCTGTGGTGGTAGCTGTGGTGGTAGCTGTGATGGTAGCTGTGGTGGTAGTTGTGGTGGTAGCTGTGGTGGTAGTGGTGGTAGCTGTGGTGGTAGCTGTGGTGGTAGCTGTGGTGGTAGTGGTGGTAGCTGTGGTGGTAGTTGTGGTGGTAGCTGTGGTGGTAGTTGTGGTGGTAGCTGTGGTGGTAGCTGTGGTGGTAGTTGTGGTGGTAGCTGTGGTGGTAGCTGTGGTGGTAGCTGTGGTGGTAGCTGTGATGGTAGCTGTGGTGGTAGCTGTGGTGGTAGTTGTGGAGCATCATCAACACACAAGTTTGATCTGAGACAACAGCGAGTCTACTGCCCGTTGTGTCCTCCATAGATTACAGTTTACCTTTTCATAACGACAAGTTCAGTAATGACGGGGACTAAAACACAAGCAAGACAACAATGATCACCAAACTGAATCCATCGGCGGTAAAAAAAAAAAAAAAAAAAAAAAAAAAAAAAAAAAAAAAAAAAAAAAAAAAAAAAAAAAAAAAAAAAAAAAAAAAAAAAAAAAAAAAAATCCCAGGACCATCCGTCTCGATTTACCCTGCATCAAACCCGTGCTCCTTCGGTTGTGATGGCTCTTTAAATGGTGATTTCCAGAGGACAATTGTAATTGAGATTGACTGGGTTTCAGCTGCATCTAAAACTATATTATAAAATATTAAATTTTGGGAAAAATGACCAGAATTTCACCCAGTAAAGCCAAACACCGCCATAAATAAAAAAAAAATTACGAAAGTTTGTGGGCACTGTAACATTAGAGTTTAAAGCACTACAACATACAAACAGGAAAAAGAAATTACTTTCGAAACTGATCTGGGTGATATTTAACAGACAGTAAATATGTATCGCACAGAATGTCAATACATGACGAACTCATTCTTAATTACTTGGTGAAAAAAGTGAATAATAGCCTTCATGACCAGCAGCAGCAGCAGCAGCAGCAGCAGCAGCAGCAGCAGCAGCAGCAGCAGCAGCAGCAGCAGGAGCAGGAGCAGCAGCAGCAGCAGCAGCAGCAGCAGGAGCAGCAGCAGCAGCAGCAGCAGCAGCAGCAGCAGCAGCAGCAGCAGCAGGAGCAGCAGCAGGAGCAGGAGCAGGAGCAGGAGCAGCAGCAGCAGCAGCAGCAGCAGCAGCAGCAGCAGCAGCAGCAGCAGCAGCAGCAGCAGCAGGAGCAGCAGCAGCAGCAGGAGCAGCAGCAGCAGGAGCAGCAGCAGCAGACTTAAAGTTCAAAGAAGTGCAAACACAGGAACACTTGCTCTTATAAGTAGCAGCAACAGTAACGACGAACAGCTGTCGTGCCCAATAGGTAAAACTTGCGATTTTGGTTTAAATAGCAACGCTCTTCTTGCCGAATAAGGCAGGTGAAAATTTGTGTATGCAATAATTTCGCAAAAATCTTTCTGAACTTTACGAAAAAATATATATTTCACTGTGTTTGTTTATCAAATTATTGTAAACTCATCTAAAATATATTTAGTCGGATTAGGCTAAATTAAATTGCGCTTGTTATAATAAGGTTAGGTAAGTTTTCTAAAGTTCTTTTGGTACAAAATTATTAATTTTTACATTAACATAAATTAAAAAAAATATATCTGTAAACATAAAAGAGAAAATTTTAGAAAGGACTTAATTTTAAATGAGTTCTTGCTAACTGACCAGTTTTACCTATTCGACACATTATATAAAGGCTAAACATCATCTTAAGTTTGCAATCTGGTAAAGTTACGACGCCAGGGGAATGGCTGGTAATCAGGCTTGATCCGAGGTAAGAGAAGGTGGCCTAAATATCCTTGGATCAAGGATATTTAAGCTTTCTGGGATCTATACTCTCATATACACTAAACTAAATAAACTGCTCTAAGAAGGCAGTTCTACCACTGGAACTATAGAGCCAGAAACAGTAATAAACTGCTCTAAGAAGGCAGTTCTACCACTGGAACTATAGAGCCAGAAACAGTAATAAACTACTCTAAGAAGGCAGTTCTACCACTGGCAGTGTATTTAAGTATTTTGATAATTTTTTTTTTTTGTACGTGGAATAATTTGTGGAGGGTTTGGAAAGCAGTCGAGTACTTGGACTGACAGCAGACATGTCAACCATGGTCGCACCACCACCACTACCATTACTTCCATTCTAACATCATTACTACCACCATATCTGCACCACTACCACCATTCAAGCACCACCACCACCAACTTTACCTTCAGCAGCAGCTTAACCACCCCTACCACCATCCCATCAGCACCACCACCTCTACCACACCACCACACTCCACATCATCGTATTTCTATTTTCGCGTCTGTTATCGACATATTCAGGGGACACACACACACACACACACACACACACACACACACACACACACACACACACACACACACACACACACACACACACACACAGACTTACAAATATCGACAACTTAATTTTGCCTTTATTGCATCATTGATTTCAATAAAACATTGAAAGATGCGTCATTACTTGCTTCCTCCTGTAACACTTGTGTTGGACCAGCTGTTATGTCACGCGTAACAGTGATATTTCACGTGTGTGTGTCTAATGAAGCACGCGCACACAAATATATATATATATATGTGTGTGTGTAGATATGTAGGTAGATAGAAAGATAGGTATATAGATACTTAGGTAAGTAGTTTTGAGATTTAACAAATTTGAACATCAAAATTAAAGAAAACACAAAGTGGGTAAAACTGACGCGATCAGCTGATGAAGGGAAAAGTAGGATGATCAGCTGATAAAGGGAAAAACTGGGACGATCAGCTGATAAAGGTAAACAGGACCAGCTCCTCAGCAGGCAAAAATGGCGCGCAACTCCACATCTCACTCTCCCTCTCGCGATTCTTTATTTTCGAATAATCCAGCGCAGCGTGATAGAATTTGGCAATGACACCATTACCTGCGCATATTGACTTGGGGAGCAGCACTTCGCGAAAATATATTGCAATTTTGAAACGGAGCGGAGCAAGAAGAGCAGGAGAGGCAGCAGCAGCAATAGATGCTAGAACGCTCTCACGAGAGGGAATTGAATCGCACAGCCATTGAGGATCTGAGTCTCCTGCCACCCCTCCCAGGGCATCCCACACTGTTTTAGAATCTCCATGACATTTACGCCGCCAGTTTGTTTCATAGAGGCGATGATTTCACCCTCGGCAAGCAACTTCTTTTGTTGACACTCCCTCGCAAGGCAAGAGAATTTTTATATGGAAGTTTTTATTATTTTTACATCTTACAGAGAGAGAAGCATACAAAATATTGATTTTTTTCCTCGAATCCATTTTACTTACTACGAGGATATGGAACCCTTCTACAGTAAGTATATATATATATATATATATGTCGTGCCGAATAGGCAGAACTTGCGATCTTGGCTTAAATAGCAACGCTCATCTTGCCATATAGGACAAGTGAAAATTTGTGTATGCAATAATTTCGCCAAAATCATTCTGAACCTAACGAAAAATATACATTTGATTGTGTTTTTTTTTAGTATTAAATTATTGTAAACGTATTTAAAATATCTTTAGTTGGGTTAGGCTAAAATAAATTGTTCTTGTTATAATAAGGTTAGGTAAGTTTTCTAAGATTCTTTTGGTGCAAAATTAAAAATTTTTACATTAACATTAATGAAAAAATATATCTTTAAACGTATAAGAGAAAATTTCAGAAAGAACTTAATTTTAAATGAGTTCTTGCTAATTGACCAGTTTTACATATTCGGCACATTATATATATACGTATATATATATATACGTATATATATATATATATATATATATATATATATATATATATATATATATATATATATATATATATATATATATTGGTGAATGACGGGAAAATGTGTGAATATTTTATAAAAATAAAACAATAGAATTATTTTAGATGGGGATGATTTAGTGAATTAAACGTTTCTTAAGCCAAAACGTTTTCCAATATAGTTTTAGCCAATAAGCACGAGGGAGACAGGAGACGAAAGAAACAAAAGAGCGAAGCTGAGAGTAACAGTGACGTACCTGTGACCGGTTTCATCTGTTGTTCTACTCTAAGATCAGGCTTCTTCTTTTCCATTGATTAACGAGGATGTTCTTGCTAGCGGCCCGCAGGCCTGTGTATCTACCACAGCCATGCTACTACACTTGAACGTTCAACCCAGAACGTTTAGGACCCCTGCAACGTTTTGGAGTAGGGAAGGGAGCGGAGTTCAAGTTTGGAAAAAAATCAGATTCAGAATGGATGTAGTTGCGGATGAGTGGAACAAACTCCCGAGTAGCGCCATTGAAGCTAAAACCTTGCGCAGCTTTACAAATAGGTTAGACAAGCACATAAGTGAGTGTGAGGTGGACAATAATTATCTTGATAAATAAGATACTTATGCAACACTTGGGTATCTTTATTTTCTTCACTCCAATGCTGAGAAACGGTGAAAGGTGAGGACTGAAGACGCTACTGACTGGCAAAACGTTTCAAGAATACCCCCAAGTGTTACACAAGTGTCTCGGTTATCAACCCGTCGGGTTTCTAAACCATTCATTCATATATTTATCTTGTTTTAAAAGTTCTCATTATCCATCCTCTTATTTTTTCTCACATCTGAGCAACTTCAATATGTCACCAATGAACTACTTTCAGTACTGCGCACAGGACAACATTGCTCACATCCTCTTGCAATTTTCCCCCGTAGTTCTACCAAGGTGATTCTCATACTTATTAACGTATCGTCTGATACGAGGCTGTGGCCAGTGTTTACGTCTTGCTCTCAGCAGGACTTAAATTTCTGCAACCTAAGTGACTAGTTTACTGTGCACACCACAGCCATCCTGCGGACGGTAGCGCAAGAGCATATATGGATACACAAAAGGCCCAGGAACTAGGCCTCAAAAGGGTCTGCAGGAGTACATCTGGATATATATCTACAGTTCACCTGTTACAAGCAAATTTATAAAAATTTGCCTAATATATATTTGATATCTTATTTTCATTAATCTCAGGATGAGAGACAGTAAAGACACCAGGACGCTGCCTTGCGGTACACAGTTTTTTACGTTGATAATGAAAGATTTTCTTTACAAATCATTCGGCTGGCACCTGAAGTGACTACCTTTCGCCCTGTAATGATACTCTTCAAGGCGAAACGTTGTAATTCAAAAGGTTTTCTTATGGCATGTGTGTGTTGTATAACCCGCATGACTACTCTCAACCACATACTCCATTATTATAATCACGGGGAAGCGCTAAACCCGTAGGATTATACAGCGTCCCACATACTCCAACCAACAACGGAAGACTGAAGTTTAAACTAACAAAGCAAGACTTAGCCAACAGTGAAACAAACGAGAGTTAACGGTTAACTAACAACGGCACAATCAACGGTTAGACTAACGATTTATTGAGCGGTTAAACTAACCAAAACAACTTTGAACATAAGCAAAATGAACCTATTATATACACGAAGAAAGGTGAAGAAAAAATAAAGACAACGAGAAGAAAAACAGACGAGAAGACAGAGACAAGAAAACAAAATATAATATTAAGAAGTTTTAGGGATAATAAAAATTAAAGGTGACAGGAAGGATAGTAATATAAGAATATAAATCACGAAATTAGGAAGAGAGGAGGAAGGAGTGAAAGGAGAAGAGTTAAAGAAGGACAAGGGTAAGTGGAAGAATAAACAAATTCCATTTATTTTTAATTATATATATATATATATATATATATATATATATATATATATATATATATATATATATATATATATATATATATATATATATATATATATATATAATCACAAAAACACGACAACATAGCCTGGATATGTGACTATGTTGTAGCCTCACTATACTATAAGTGGGGGGTGGTGATAGTGGTTGTTACTGCTGCGTCAGTGGACCAATCAGGTAGTTGGTATTGGCTTGTTAAGTGAGGTAACTATGCAGCGATCCGCTGTAATGGTGAGTAATAACGTGGTGGTGGTGTAGTGATGGATGGTTACCCTCCCCCTCCCCCTATCACTCCACTACCCTCCCTCCCTCCCTTCCTTCGCACTCCCCTTCCAATCTACTCCACTACACAGCACATACATACCTCCACTTAATACACAAATTACCCGTACATAGAAGAGAGGAGCTTACGAAACGTCATGGTGAGCTCCTCTCTTCTATGTGCGGGTTATTCGTGTATTCCAGTCACAGTACTGTGTTTTTTGTTACTCCACTTAATGCACTTACACAAGGAGGTACTCCAGTCCTCTTATACAAGTGACAAAACCTCATAAACGTTTCGCACTGACGCATTGCTGCGATAAACCCGTAAAGAATTATCCATCGTCGTGGGAATGACATGAGGGTGTGTATATATATACTGGACGGGGGGGAGGGGACTCGAACAGTAGTCCTGGTACATACCTGGCCCAGCGCTACATCCACAGAGTCACTGGCATATTGCCTTACACCTGTTGTACCTGGTCACCTAGCAGTAAGTAGGTACCTGGGTGTTACTCGACTGTTGTGGGTCGCATCCTGGGGGGGGGGAGGCAAGATTAACCTTATTAAGACTAACAAGGCACAATACGGCCCTTCCCTCTCTCGTATATGCACACCGGCTCCCTTCCCTTCCTGCTTCTGTGGAACTAGTTAATGGATCATGTCGGACCGAAACGTCGTGGTACGTTTCTCTCTATGTGCAGGTTATTTGTGTATTGTTCCAGTCACGTTATTGTTCCTTGTTGTTCATTATTGTTATTATTAGTATTCAAGGAGTCTAGCTGTGACTTGGTGGGATAAATGGCTAACCGAGGCGACTGTTTCAGGCCACAGCTCAGAAGTTCTGGTGGAACAAGTCTTCTCAAGGACCTGAAAGTCGGATAGTCCCTACACCCCAGCTAAGTCGTAATGAACAACTATATTGTGTTCACGTTGATGTTTTTGTGCCACAGACAAATAGCAATAGTCGTAGTAATAATAGATGTAATAGTAGCAGCACCATCAGTAATAGAAGCAGCACTAGTAGTGATAGTAACAGTAGTAGCAGCAGCAGTAGCATTAGTAATAGTAATAACGGTAACAATTATAACGGTAACAGTAGTAGTAGCAGTAATATCAGTAGTAACAGTAGTAGTAACAATAACAGTAGTAGTAGTACTATTATCAACAGCAAAATGTGAAAAGAAATAAAGAAAAAAAGAAAAACCTGAAGGACAAAACAATGAAAGGAGGAGGAGGAGGTGGAGGAAGAGGAGGAGGAGGAGGAAGAGGAAGAGGAAGAGGAAGAGGAGGAAGAGGAGGAGGAAGAGGAGGAAGAGGAGGAGGAGGAAGAGGAAGAGGAAGAGGAAGAGGAGGAGGAGGAGGAGGAGGAGGAGGAGGAGGAGGAGGAGGAGGAGGAGGCGGCGGCGTGCAAAAAAAGAGAGAACAAAAACAGTGGAGAGTGAAGGAAGGGGAGAAGAATCGGGTGGAGGGTAATTTAACGACACGATCCTGTAATGTAATGGTGCAGACTGATGGTTTACGCTCTCTTAGTAACCACCGT
Organism: Cherax quadricarinatus; assembly: GCF_038502225.1. Lineage (NCBI taxonomy): Eukaryota > Metazoa > Arthropoda > Malacostraca > Decapoda > Parastacidae > Cherax > Cherax quadricarinatus. The sequence continues at coordinate 9,564,259 of NC_091367.1, forward strand.
GGACAGGATAAATCACTCTTAAACACAGGGGACAGGGTGTGACCCTGGGGGGAGGATGTGGGGGGTAGGCAGGGTGGGGGAGGCGGCTAATGGGAAAGGGGTATGAATGGGTAATGGGAGAGGGGTATGAGTAGGTAATGGGAGAGGGGTATGAGTAGGTAATGGGAGAGGGGTATGAGTAGGTAATGTGAGAGGGGCATGAGTAGGTAATGGGAGAGGAGAGATTACTGGGTAATGGGTGAAAGGAAGAAGTTACTGCGTGATGGGGAAAAAGTTACTGGGTAATGAGAGAAGGGGGAGAGGTTACTGGGTAATGGTTGACGAGGAGAATAGGTAATGGGTGAAGAAGTTACCGGGTAATGGGGAGAGGGTAATAGGTAAAGGGGAGGGGGAGAGGTTAATGGGTAAAGAGGGAGAAGTCACTCGAAAATAGAGGATTTTTTTCCATCATATTTAAGGAAGATTATATGGGAAGGGGAGAAAGGAAAGAAAATATATATGGGAAGGGGGGGAAGGGAAAGGAAAGATATATGGGAAGGGAGGAAATGGGAAAGGATCAGTAACCAGTAGTCGCGAGAGGTCACGCTACTTCTCTAGCAGTTGCTGTTGCTGTTGCTGTTGCTGCTGCTGCTGCTGCTGCTGCTGCTGCTGCTGCTGGAAATTAGTGCGGAGTGTTATGGTGCTATTAGCTTGACTTGCTTTTGTAGCTTAAAGTCTTAAAACAGGTTCTATTCTCAAGGTTTTAACAGGTTCTATTCTCAAGGTCTTCAAATAGGGGGTTCTATTCTCAAGGTCTTAAAAGAGCTGGCTCTATTCACCCAAGAAAATAAAAAATTGAAAGTTCACTTTGCTAAGTGTAAGACAGTGTAAGGTGGTTAGGGATAGCGACAGGAAGCAGGTCACCAGCACCGAGGAGGAGGAGGAGGAGGTTGGCGAGTTACAAATATGACATTTGAAGTTTAGGGAGAAATATCAAAATGAGGAAGGTTAATGGTCAAACCCAAAAGGTAAGAAACTGATTTTCTATTCTCCAGGATAAATGTACACCAGTGGTCAGCGAGGATGAAGGTACTAACAACTCTTTATAAAGGTTAGAATACAATGCACAAACAACCCGCACATAAAAGAGAGAAGCATACGACGACGTTTCGGTCCGACTTGGACCATTGACAAAGTCACACTAAGAGGTGGAGCAGGACGGCTATATATAGGCGTCCTGCTCCACCTCTGTTAGTGTGACTTTGTCAATGGTCCAAGTCGGACCGAAACGTCGTCGTAAGCTTCTCTCTTTTATGTGCGGGTTGTTTGTGTATTGTTCCAGTCACGGTATTGTGCCTTTTTGTTATTTAAAGGTTAGAATGTTCTCATGCTTGGCAACTAGCAAACTAGATATATAGACCGTGTCTTGTGACAGGGATAGGAAGGTGAAACAGAGCTGATAACTGAGACACTTGTGCAATACATGAGTATCTTTATTGTGGAAACGTTTCGCCAGCCAGTAGCTTCTTCAGTCTAATGGTGAGAAAGGCGGATGATAAGGATGTTTCCCTGGAGCCGGTGTCGGTCGCAAAGTCAACAGGTTGGGCAATATGTCAAGTAACGGGAACGAGCCTGCCTTAATGCTAGGAGAAATGATATTGGGAATGGCAAGAGACAGGAGCTACTAGTAGAGTACAGGACAGCTAGATTCAATTAGGTCCAAGAAAGGGATCCTGATCATATGTAGCATTTTGCCTAGAAAAAAAAGTGGGCAATGACTGGATGTCCAGGACAATCAGTATATATTCCTAGTTAGGGAAGTACTGCAAAGAACTTTCAATTCCATTCATTATTAACTGGGATAATTTCTATGGCAAACATGATATTTATGGAGGGGATGGACTGCATCTCCCGGGGACAGGAGTGGTAGTATTAGCCAACTCGATCGAGAGAACCGTTGCTGAGGTGTACTCATACAAAGGCAGAGACAAGAGTTTATGTGGAAAACGAAATGGGTTGCATCACCAGGGATGAAAGCATAAATTACCAAGGTACCCGAAGAAAATTTTATACATTAAAGTGCATCAAATTGTTGATAATAAAAGTACGGACGTGGTCAACAAAGAGAGAATGGAGGGAGGCGAGTGACTAAGGTTTACTGTACTAACAGTAGTGAGCGCTAGAAATAAGATAAACGAGCTAAGATTAATTGCATATGCAGGGAGTATAGATACAGTATTGTTGCAATAACAGAGACCTGGTTCAACTTGAAAGATAGAGACAGGCCTGCTGAATGACAAGACTATAAATTATTCCACAGTGATAGAGCCAACAGGAAGGCTGGTGGAATGCTGATATACATCACGGGAAATTTTACATTGCTGCTTAGACAAAATGTGAAAGCGGAAGCTAATGGGCACTGAATATTTGACTACAGTTTCTAGAGGGACGTGAAAGCTAATTGTGGGTGTGATCTACAGACCCCTGAACAATAAGGGTTGTAATCATAACCATAATATTTTTAAAAGAGGTGGACGGGTAAGCCAGCGGAAGGCCTCTGTCAGATGACCAAAAGCTTCAGTGGAGGGTCATCATGTGACTAAGACCCGCTTCAGGAAACACTTGTCCTATATCCTGAGAAACCTTACCCAACCTAACCTAACCCTAAATAATTACCTAGTATTTTCAACAATCACTACAAACACGTATCGCAAAACAGTAACGGAGATACCTATTTACAGAGCAGGAGACAGGTGATACCTATTTACAGAGCGGGAGATAAGGGAAACCAACCAGCTTAGCCTCAGTTGTGGGAAAGTTGATGGAATCAATAATTGCTGAGGCAATTCGAAGCCGCCTTGAAAGATGTAAATTAATCAACGAGTCTCAACACGGTTTTACAAAAGGGCGTTCATGTCTTACGAATTTCCTAAATGTTGTTCACTAAAACATTTAAGGCGATAGATAACGATAATGTATATGATACTGGGTATATAGACTCCAGTGTAAGATCTTTGACAGAGTTCCACACAGGAGACTCTTGAAAGTTGACAAAAATTTTCTCCTGGATAGAGGTGTGGCTACCACCTGCAGCTCACAAGACTACCATCCCCACGAGCCCCTTTGGGGCGGGGCAGATGGCAGACCAGAGGCCTAGCTTCTCCCTACGACTCCCGTGAGGGCGTAGACTATGGCTAGGCCTGGAGACACTTGGTCCCAAAGATGAGGAGGTACTTGTACCTCCTCCCATGGGAGACTTAGGTCTCGAGACACTCCCCAAATAGGAAGCCAAGGCCGGGTCACCACTAGGAAAAGACCCGGGCCGGGAGAATACCGGCGAATAAAAAAAAAAAGAGGTGTGGCTGATCGATAGACAGAGTTTGTGTAAATGAGAAATCGAAGTAGAAATCCTTTACCAGTGGTGTTCCACATGAATCAGTGTTAGGCTCTTCGTCGTTCACAAATAAACAAACGACATAGATGAGAGAATAAATAGCGACATAAGCAAGTTTGCTAATGACACTTAAACAGCCCGTCAAATTCTGATGAAGATTTTAGAAGTGTAAAGACGATCTGGATAGGTTGACGCAGTGGTCGGAAAAGTGCTAGCAGCTGCTTGGTTGGTTAAGTCAGGTTTGTCAGGAAAGAGGGCAAGTGTTTCCTGATGCGGGTCTTAGTCACATGATGACCCGCCGTTGGAGCTTTTGGTCATCTAACCGAGGCCTTCTGCTGGCTTACCGGTCCACCCCTTTAAAAAATAGGGTTATTGATATCTAGATGCAGTTTAATGAAAGAAATGCATGGTTACAATATACAAATAACCCAAGTCGGACCGAAACGTCGTCGTAACCCCCCCCTCCCCCTCGCTTTGTTCTAAATGCAAGGTTATACTTCTGGGAAAAGAAAATAACCATGATACTTACTCATAATATAGATATATAAATCTGAATGTGAAAAATGATTTGGACGTTCTGGTGAGCAGTGATCTAAAGACAAGAGTCTAATACCCTGGAGTCCATCTGGAGGGTGTTCCGGAGGTGGACCGGGCAGCGGGGACGTTGATCCCTGAAATGTCCTCCAGGTAGACTCTGGGTAGGTAGACCCCCGCGGTCCAGTCCTTGACCACACTTCCAGGTAGATCAGGGCCTGATAACTTAGGCTGTTACCGCTGGCCGTACCCCATCCAACGAACGAACCACAGCTCGGCTGATCGGGCACTTAGTGCACAAGTGTTAGCAATAAATCTAACAAGAATTCTTGGCTTTATATCAAGAAATGTAAATAACAGCTCTCACGTGTACTTCCATTTTTTAATATCCTTGGTAAAGCCTCATTTAAATTATGAATGGACATAAATGCACTGGAAAATATAAAGAGAAGGAAGAGGTTGATCCCATGTATCAGAAATCCTTCGTACGAGGATAAACTAAAGGCACTAGTTTTCCACTCTCTGGAAAGGCGAGGAATTAGGGGAGATATGACTGAAGTGTTCGTATGGGCGACAGGAATCAATAAAAGATATAAATAACGTGCTAAAAAATATCTAACCAAGACAGGACTCGCAGCAATGGATTCAAGTTGGAAAAAATTAGATTTAGAAAGCATATAGGAAAGCACTGGTTTGGTATATAGAATCGAGGATGAGTGGAACAACCTTCAAGGAAGCGCCATTGAAGCGAGAACTTTGAGTATCATTAAACACAGGTTAGACAGGTGCATAATGAGCGTGGGTGGATGTGAGTTGAACCTGCCAAGCATTAACCAGTAGGCCTACTGCAATGTTGCTGTGTATGCTTTCAAATGAAAGGGAGGATATATGGAGAGGGGAAAAAGAAGGAGGTAGAGATATTTGGGGAGTGGGAAATATTCCCCATGGATGCTGAGTTAGTGGAAATATGAGAGAAAGAGAGGGAGAGAAGAATGGGGAGAGAGGAGAATGGGGAGGGGAGAGGAGAAAAAGGAAGAGAGGCAGAACTTTCCCATAAGCAGTGCTGGGGAGAGAATTCCCCCCGTCCTTCTCCGACCCCCTCCCAGTCATCGCCGGAAACGAATTAAGGGGAGGCGCAGGGAAGATGGGGGGGGGGGAAGAAAGGAGGTATCAGACGCAGGGGGTGAGGGTGGGTGGGTGAATGGATGGGTGGTTACACCCATTGCGACGGACTATGATTCGGTTTTATTCACTCCGATATCTCCTCGACCTCCCCTCCCATCCTCTCCCCTTTCCCTTTCTCCCCCTTCACCCTTTTCCACCATACCCTTTCCCCTCCCCTCCCCCACCGCTTAATGACCAGCTCAGAACACCCACTAATGTCCCTTCAATTATGACCCTTCCCTGAACTTTCGTTCACCTCCCAACCATCATCGTTCACTACACACACGCACACACACACACAATTCCAAACAAAAAAAAACGCAATGAAAAAAACGCTTCAAAACATAAACGCAACGAAAAAGAACTCCCCTAAAATACACGTCAACACTAGCGATTTTTTTCCTTCCTTCCCTAGTTTCTCCCATGGTTTCCCCCGGCTAGCGATAGCTTGGGGAAATTTAATCGCCGCAACAAACACGAAACTCAGAGAGAAGTTGCGGCCAAGCTGACGAAACAGTCGGAACGGAGACGGCTTATCACGAAGCAGTAATGAAACGGGAGAAGAGAATGAACAGTGTCGTTAGATTAGGTAAATGAGTGAGCCTTGGGCAGGGAGAGGGTGCAAGAGGTAAATAAACATACACAAAGGCATGTGTATCTCTCAGTATATATACACTGACAGGTGCGTGTATGTGTATTTAGATACACAGGTGCATGCATCTGTGTACACATACACTGAGAAGCGTGAGCTTCTCAGAGTGTATACGGTGTGTGTGTGTGTGTGTGTGTGTGTGTGTGTAAACACAATGTGTAAGTTCTGTGATATACTTGCATACCTACGCCTCTCAGTGCACACACTCACATACATGCACCTCTGTGTGCATACACCTCTCAGTGTACATACATACACCTCTCAGTGTACATACATCTCTCAGTGTATATACATACACCTCTCAGTGTACATACACTCACATACACCTCTGTGTATATACATACACCTCTCAGTGTACACACATACACCTCTCAGTGTACATACACTCACATACATACACCTCTCAGTGTACATACACTCACACCTCTCAGTGCACATACATCTCTCAGTGTACATACATACACCTCTCAGTGTACATACATCTCTCAGTGTACATACATACACCTCTCAGTGTACATACACTCACATACACCTCTCAGTGTACACACATACACCTCTCAGTGTACATACACTCACATACATACACCTCTCAGTGTACATACACTCACCTACACCCTCAGTGCACATACACTCACATACATGCACTTCTCAGTGTGCACTCTTAATCCACAGCAGGATTCAAACCCGCACACTCAAAATATGCAATACGGTGTGGCAAAAGTACTGTGTGTTATGATGCAGAGTGCACAGGTTCGAATCCTGCTGTGGACCGAGAGAACTGCAGGATACAGTTACAACCTCCAGTAGAGCAGTCACCGACACAGGTATAGTAGTCACTAACACAGGTACGGCAGTCACCAAAACAGGTACAGCAGTCACCAACATAGGTACAACAGTCACCAACACATGTACAGTAGTCATCAACACAGGTACAGCAGTCACCAACACAGGTACAACAGTCACCAACACAGGTACTGCAGTCACCAACACAGGTACAAACAAAGAATGGCTGCTAGCACTGGCTAGCAGCCATAGTTTCAACCCCCCACCCGTTCCGTGGTTAATATATTATTCATAATAATTATTATAAACATTCGAAAAACAGAAATGTCGAAAGTGGACAGGAAGAGCCGGAAAAAAATCTTGATAATGACCGGAAAACAAGAGTGACTTTCAAACCACACCAGGGGGTGAACCCCCCTACCCGCCTCTCTCTATCTCTCTCTGCCCAAGGGCATAAACTGGGCACACGGGGGTGGGGGTAATAGGGGTGGGGGGAATATACCCCAGTGTAAAAGCTATTTACAGTATTCACTTTTGGGTATCCCCAGCAAGGTGTAGGATATTACCTCTGAGAAGACTTAATATTACCCTCCCTCTCCCCCTTCCCTTCCCTTCCCCTCCTCTTCCTCCCACGGCACCCTTTATTCCTGACTTTATTAATCAAACTCTCACATGCATCTCTCATTACTTGCTATAATAAAATATTTCATATTTCTCACTTTATTACTGCGCCCCTTTTCAATCCCACATTCATTTGTATTTAATAAAATATTTCCCGTTTTCTCGATTAATTTCCTGGGCTATTCTGTTTTTATTACAGATAATAAAACAAAGCAAAAAGGATTCATAAATTTTCTGAACAATTATTAAACACGAGAGAGAAATACACGATACAAGGATATACCTCGCTCTACCACCGTTGTCACAATACAAGCTTTTGTGTCTGTTTTGAATTACAGGTGTAAACCCAAGCTACATCTATTCTCACAGGTGTGGTTATTGCAGGTGTACACCCACACTACATCTATTCCCACAGGTGTGGTCATTACATATATACACCCACACTACATCTATTCCCACAGGTGTACACCCACACTACATCTATTCCCACAGGTGTATACCCACATTACATCTATTTCCACAGGTGTGAGCATTACTTCTGTATACCCAAGGCCAACACTGGCTCCACAACCCACTTAATTAAGAACATAAGAACATAAGAAAGAAGGAACACTGCAGCAGGCCTACTGGCCCAAACAAGGCAGGTCCAAGTCTCCTACCGGCTTAAGCCAATGCCCCAACCTAGTCAGGTGAGATGACATTCACTTAAGGAAGGAACACGGCAACTGACCTAGTAGCACAAGCTAATCAGGTCCAACTCACACCCACTCATGTATTTATTTAATCTATTTTTAAAACTACACAACGTTTTAGCCTCTATAACTGTACACTAAATTTGACTGACGTTTCCAAAATGAAGATCACACACACACACACACACACACACACACACACACACACACACACACACACACACACGCACATACACACACACGACATGAATAGACTCCGAAGTGTCCCTGTTTGCAGATAATGTGAAGTTGATGAGAAGAATTCAATCGATCGAAGACCAGGCAGAACTACAAAGGGATCTGGACAGGCTGCAGACCTGGTCCAGCAATTGGCTCCTGGAGTTCAACCCCACCAAGTGCAAAGTCATGAAGATTGGGGAAGGACAAAGAAGACCGCAGACGGAATACAGTCTAGGGGGCCAGACACTACAAACCTCATTCAAGGAAAAAGATCTTGGGGTGAGTATAACACCAGGCACATCTGAAGCGCACATCAACCAAATAACTGCTGCAGCATATGGGCGCCTAGCAAACCTCAGAACAGCATTCAGACATCTTAATAAGGAATCGTTCAGGACCCTGTACACCGTGTACGTTAGGCCCATATTGGAGTATGCGGCACCAGTTTGGAACTCACACCTAGCCAAGCACGTAAAGAAATTAGAGAAAGTGCAAAGGTTTGCAACAAGACTAGTCCCAGAGCTAAGAGGAATGTCCTACGAGGAGAGGTTAAGGGAAATCGACCTGACGACACTGGAGGACAGGAGAGATAGGGGGAATATGATAACGACATATAAAATACTGAGAGGAATTGACAAGGTGGACAAAGACAGGATGTTCCAGAGATTGGACACAGCAACAAGGGGACACAGTTGGGAGTTGAAGACACCGATGAATCACAGGGATGTTAGGAAGTATTTCTTCAGTCACAGAGTAGTCAGGAAGTTGAATAGTTTGGGAAGTGATGTAGTGGAGGCAGGATCTATTCACAGCTTTAAGCAGAGGTATGATAAAGCTAATGATGCAGGGAGAGTGACCCAGTAGCGGCCAGTGAAGAGGCGGGGCCAGGAGGTATGAATCGACCCCTACAACCACAACTAGGTGAGTACACACACACACACACACACCGCAGACAGAGTATAGGCTAGGTGGACAAAGACTACAGACCTCACTCAGGGAGAAAGACCTTGGGGTGACCATAACACCGAGCACATCACCGGAGGCACACATCAACCAAATAACCGCTGCAGCATACGGGCGCCTGGCAAACCTGAGAATAGCGTTCTGATACCTTAATAAGGAATCGTTCAAGACACTGTACACTGTGTATGTTAGGCCCATACTGGAGTATGCAGCATCAGTCTGGAACCCACACCTGGTCAAGCACGTCAGGAAGTTAGAGAAAGTACAAAGGTTTGCAACAAGGCTAGTCCCAGAGCTCAAGGGAATGTCGTACGAGGAAAGGTTAAGGGGATTTAAATCGGACTGACGACACTGGAGGACAGAAGGGTCAGGGGAGACATGATAACGACATACAAGATACTGCGGGGAATAGACAAGGTGGACAGAGATAGGATGTTCCAGAGAGGGGACACAGAAACAAGGGGTCACAACTGGAAGCTGAAGACTCAGACGAGTCACAGGGACGTTAGGAAGTATTTCTTCAGTCTATAGAGTCGTCAGGAAGTGGAATAGCATAGCAAGTGAAGTAGTGGAGGCAGGAACCATACATAGTTTTAAGAAGAGGTATGACAAAGCTCAGGAAGCAGAGAGAGAGAGGACCCAGTAGCGATCAGTGAAGAGGCGGGGCCAGGAGCTGAGTCTCGACCCCTGTAACCACAATTAGGTGAGTAGGTGAGTACACACACACACGTGTGAGAGTAACTCCAGCTCTGCTGGAAGGAAACATTTGAAGGTGTAGTAACTGCTGAAGCCTCGTGGGATATTTAGTGATGTTTTCGTCGTACTTCCTCTATGGCACATCTTTCCCAACATGTTCAAAGCCTTAATTAAATAAGAGACATTCATTACCACATTTACATCTTATACAAGGCATTAAATCCCACATTTATATCTTAGATCATCAACTTTCTAAAAAACTGAGGACACGATTATCAAAATCTTCACACCTTTTAAGTCTTCAAAATACATTCCTCCCCCGCCCCCATCCCCACCTTTTGACGACTAACTTTTGCAAAAAATTTCCCTACTCTCGTTTAGTAAAAAGTCATTAAATCCCCCATCCTGGCCCAGTTGTATGGGCAGTTCTCCGTGTATCTGACCATCCATCCCACCCTCACCGGTTAAAAGGTATTAACAAAAAAGTGAAGCGCCATCAGCACCTCGCAAAATAACCCTTTGATAAAATGCATGAACGAGCCTATAGGGCAGTGTCCCCTCTCTGGCTATACTGTTTACTGCCCCTCCTATGACACTCTTCCTAACACTCGTTGCTCTCTCTCTCTCTCTCTCTCTCTCTCTCTCTCTCTCTCTCTCTGACCTAGTTCTTTACCACATATTAGCTAAGCTTGAGTTACTTGGCTGCAACCATGTAATGTATGGATGTGTACGTGTCTTAATGTGTATGTACTGTGTTTATGCGAGTGTTTGTATTTACTTATATGAGGTTGCAGGGGGTCGATCCTTAGCTCCTGCCCCTGTGTGTGTGTGTGTGTGTGTGTGTCTGTCTGTCAGAAAATATAAAATTATTAGCATAACGAGCACAAATATTTAAGAAAACTGGACAGCTGTCACTTAAGGGATCAAGGAGGCTGTGATGGTTACGCGAGACGCTAGCACCAACAGCCTGGTTGACCAGGCGCTGTGTTTATGTACGTTGCTCAGTGTGCTAAGCTCAGATGCTGCAGACAAAATAAAACATTTTTCTGCCGACTTGTGTAGACCATGAAGACAGATGATGATGCTAAGTGCTGAACATCACAAGTTAATAGATTGCTTATCTAGTCACCTCTTAATTAAGGGGTGACTAAGGGCAGAGTATTATTCAAGTACCCCTTACCCCACACAACCCACCTCCACACACCACTTACAAAACCTCCACACACCACTTACAAAACCTCCACACACCACTTACAAAACCTCCACACACCACTTACAAAACCTCCACACACCACTTACAAAACCTCCACACACCACTTACAAAACCTCCACACACCACTTACAAAACCTCCACACACCACTTACAAAACCTCCACACACCACTTACAAAACCTCCACACACCACTTACAAAACCTCCACACACCACTTACAAAACCTCCACACACCACTTACAAAACCTCCACACTTACACCTCCCCACACCACTTACAAAACCTCCACACACCACTTACAAAACCTCCACACACCACTTACAAAACCTCCACACACCACTTACAAAACCTCCACACACCACTTACAAAACCTCCACACACCACTTACAAAACCTCCCCACACACTTACACCTCCACACACCACTTACAAAACCTCCACACACCACTTACAAAACCTCCCCACACCACTTACAAAACCTCCACACACCACTTACAAAACCTCCCCACACCACTTACAAAACCTCCACACACCACTTACAAAACCTCCACACACCACTTACAAAACCTCCACACACCACTTACAAAACCTCCACACACCACTTACAAAACCTCCACACACCACTTACAAAACCTTCACACACCACTTACAAAACCTCCACACACCACTTACAAAACCTCCACACACCACTTACAAAACCTCCACACACCACTTACACTCCACACACCACTACAAAACCTCCACACACCACTTACAAAACCTCCACACACCACTTACAAAACCTCCACACACCACTTACAAAACCTCCACACACCACTTACAAAACCTCCACACACTTACACCTACAAAACCTCCACACACCACTTACAAAACCTCCACACACCACTTACAAAACCTCCACACACCACTTACAAAACCTCCACACACCACTTACAAAACCTCCACACACCACTTACAAAACCTCCACACACCACTAACAAAACCTCCACACACCACTTACAAAACCTCCCCACACCACTTACAAAACCTCCACACACCACTTACAAAACCTCCCCACACCACTTACAAAACCTCCACACACCACTTACAAAACCTCCACACACCACTTACAAAACCTCCACACACCACTTACAAAACCTCCACACACCACTTACAAAACCTCCACACACCACTTACAAAACCTCCACACACCACTTACAAAACCTCCACACACCACTTACAAAACCTCCACACACCACTTACAAAACCTCCACACACCACTTACAAAACCTCCACACACCACTTACAAAACCTCCACACACCACTTACAAAACCTCCACACACCACTTACAAAACCTCCACACACCACTTACAAAACCTCCACACACCACTTACAAAACCTCCACACACCACTTACAAAACCTCCACACACCACTTACAAAACCTCCACACACCACTTACAAAACCTCCACACACCACTTACAAAACCTCCACACACCACTTACAAAACCTCCACACACCACTTACAAAACCTCCACACACCACTTACAAAACCTCCACACACCACTTACAAAACCTCCACACACCACTTACAAAACCTCCACACACCACTAACAAAACCTCCACACACCACTTACAAAACCTCCACACCACCACTACAAAACCTCCACACACCACTTACAAAACCTCCACACACCACTTACAAAACCTCCCTCCACACACTTACAAAACCTCCACACACCACTACAAAACCTCCACACACCACTTACAAAACCTCCACACACCACTTACAAAACCTCCACACACCACTTACAAAACCTCCACACACCACTTACAAAACCTCCACACACCACTTACAAAACCTCCACACACCACTTACAAAACCTCCACACACCACTTACAAAACCTCCACACACCACTTACAAAACCTCCACACACCACTTACAAAACCTCCACACACCACTTACAAAACCTCCACACACCACTTACAAAACCTCCACACACCACTTACAAAACCTCCACACACCACTTACAAAACCTCCACACACCACTTACAAAACCTCCACACACCACTTACAAAACCTCCACACACCACTTACAAAACCTCCACACACCACTTACAAAACCTCCACACACCACTTACAAAACCTCCACACACCACTTACAAAACCTCCCCACACCACTTACAAAACCTCCACACACCACTTACAAAACCTCCACACACCACTTACAAAACCTCCACACACCACTTACAAAACCTCCACACACCACTTACAAAACCTCCCCACACCACTTACAAAACCTCCACACACCACTTACAAAACCTCCACACACCACTTACAAAACCTCCACACACCACTTACAAAACCTCCCCACACCACTTACAAAACCTCCACACACCACTTACAAAACCTCCACACACCACTTACAAAACCTCCACACACCACTTACAAAACCTCCACACACCACTTACAAAACCTCCACACACCACTTACAAAACCTCCACACACCACTTACAAAACCTCCACACACCACTTACAAAACCTCCACACACCACTTACAAAACCTCCACACACCACTTACAAAACCTCCACACACCACTTACAAAACCTCCACACACCACTTACAAAACCTCCACACACCACTTACAAAACCTCCACACACCACTTACAAAACCTCCCCACACCACTTACAAAACCTCCACACACCACTTACAAAACCTCCACACACCACTTACAAAACCTCCACACACCACTTACAAAACCTCCACACACCACTTACAAAACCTCCACACACCACTTACAAAACCTCCCCACACCACTTACAAAACCTCCACACACCACTTACAAAACCTCCCCACACCACTTACAAAACCTCCACACACCACTTACAAAACCTCCACACACCACTTACAAAACCTCCACACACCACTTACAAAACCTCCACACACCACTTACAAAACCTCCACACACCACTTACAAAACCTCCCCACACCACTTACAAAACCTCCACACACCACTTACAAAACCTCCACACACCACTTACAAAACCTCCACACACCACTTACAAAACCTCCACACACCACTTACAAAACCTCCACACACCACTTACAAAACCTCCACACACCACTTACAAAACCTCCACACACCACTTACAAAACCTCCACACACCACTTACAAAACCTCCACACACCACTTACAAAACCTTCACACACCACTTACAAAACCTCCACACACCACTTACAAAACCTCCACACACCACTTACAAAACCTCCACACACCACTTACAAAACCTTCACACACCACTTACAAAACCTCCACACACCACTTACAAAACCTTCACACACCACTTACAAAACCTCCACACACCACTTACAAAACCTCCACACACCACTTACAAAACCTCCACACACCACTTAGACTCGCCACTTAAAATTCCAAGTGCATCTCACCAGGGATGAACTTCGCCGACCTTAAATTATAATGGAATAAATGCTGAGTGTCTTCAATGAAAAAAAAATAATTCTGATAATTCTCGATATTGCCTCAACTCCCTAACCCCCCTAACAGCTTACCCAGAACCCCCTCCCCCTCCCCCTCACCCCACCACCCAAGACCCTGATTGGCGATCTCTTGACGAAGTGGGCGTGTCTGAGTGACGTTTCCGCCCTCATCTACAGCTCCCTCGTGTCCGCTGATTGGTAGGTGGGGCAAAACGTGGGCGTGGCTGACTGACGTTTCATCTCCATCCCCGGCCACTGATTGGTGGGTTGCAGATAACTGGGAGGGGCGAGGTGACGTCTAATTCCTCATCAGCCAATCAACGAGGCACTTTGGCCCGTCAGCGCAGCCAATCACAAAGCCATAACATCTTGAAAAAAAATATATACCAGCTACCTGGGGTAGTAGATAGAATTATCATTAATTATACCTAGCTACCAGCTGGACCAGGTACTGGGGACCTCAGTACTATGGACCAGGTACTGGGGGTCTTATGTACCATAAACCTGGTTCTGGGGGTCCTGTGTACCATGAACCTGGTTCTGGGGGTCCTGTGTACCATGAACCTGGTTCTGGGGGTCCTGTGTACCATAAACCTGGTTCTGGCGGTCCTGTGTACCATGAACCTGGTTCTGGGGGTCCTGTGTACCATGAACCTGGTTCTGGGGGTCCTGTGTACCATGAACCTGGTTCTGGGGGTACTGTGTACCATGAACCTGGTTCTGTGGGTCCTGTGTACCATGAACCTGGTTCTGGGGGTCCTGTGTACCATGAACCTGGTTCTGGGGGTCCTGTGTACCATGAACCTGGTTCTGGGGGTCCTGTGTACCATGAACCTGGTTCTGGGGGTCCTGTGTACCATGAACCTGGTTCTGGGGGTCCTGTGTACCATGAACCTGGTTCTGGGGGTCCTGTGTACCATGAACCTGGTTCTGGGGGTCCTGTGTACCATGAACCTGGTTCTGAGGGTCCTGTGTACCATGAACCTGGTTCTGGGGGTTCTGTGTACCATGAACCTGGTTCTGGGGGTCCTGTGTACCATGAACCTGGTTCTGGGGGTCCTGTGTACCATGAACCTGGTTCTGGGGGTCCTGTGTACCATGAACCTGGTTCTGGGGGTCCTGTGTACCATGAACCTGGTTCTGGGGGTCCTGTGTACCATGAACCTGGTTCTGGGGGTCCTGTGTACCATGAACCTGGTTCTGGGGGTCCTGTGTACCATGAACCTGGTTCTGGGGGTCCTGTGTACCATAAACCTGGTTCTGGGGGTCCTGTGTACCATAAACCTGGTTCTGGGGGTCCTGTGTACCATGAACCTGGTTCTGGGGGTCCTGAGTACCATGAACCTGGTTCTGGGGGTCCTGTGTACCATAAACCTGGTTCTGGGGGTCCTGTGTACCATGAGTCTGGTTCTGGGGGTCCTGTGTACCATGAGTCTGGTTCTGGGGGTCCTGTGTACCATGAGTCTGGTTCTGGGGGTACTGTGTACCACAGACATGGTCCTGAGGGGTCCCACCAGCTGGCTCAAATGGACCAAGTCTTCCACCATCTGGGTGGAAAACGTTCTAGCCATCAGACTGGTATGAAACATCAACGCCTGGACGAAACAGGAACAACTGCAAACGTTAAACTTTTAAACTTGACCGACAAACTTTAACCTTCCCAAGGTTATAATTAACACCTGTAACACCTGTTCCATGACATATATGTCATGGAACATATCTTTAAGCGTGTAAGAGAAAGGACTTAATTTTAAATGAGTTGTTGCTAACTGACCAGTTTTACCTATTCGGCACGACACATGTATATAAAATCATATGGTAAGAGGGTCATTAACCAAGATTCAACCAAACGCAAACAACTAAGCACATGCACGCACGCACACACCAGTCTCTTTCCTACTTGATATAAAACCAAGGACAACAAGAGACCTTTAGGTGTGTGTGTGTGTGTGTGTGTGTGTGTGTGTACTCACCTATTTGTGACTGCAGGGGTCGAGTCATAGCTCCTGGCCCCGCCTCTTCACACACTGTGTCACATATATTAATGATGAAAAAACTGTTTAATAATGATGACTTACGTTTAGAACTACGACTGAACTTAAATATTCAAAATTATTTTTAAATTTCGGTCGCTGAAAAACACAGGAGGAAAAATATTGAAGAATTGACAACCATAAATTATGAAGAAAAAAACGTAAAGGCACTGAAATGACCTCACTGGAACACGTGAACAATAAGTCGCAATACCGTGGTTGGAACACATGAACAACAAGTCGCAATACCGTGGTTGGAACACATGAACAACAAGTCGCAATACCGTGGTTGGAACACATGAACAACAAGTCGCAATACCGTGGTTGGAACACATGAACAAGTCGCAATACCGTGGTTGGAACACATGAACAATAAGTCGCAATACCGTGGTTGGAACACATGAACAACAAGTCGCAATAAGTCGCAATACCGTGGTTGGAACACATGAACAAGTCGCAATACCGTGGTTGGAACACATGAACAATAAGTCGCAATACCGTGGTTGGAACACATGAACAACAAGTCGCAATACAGTGGTTGGAACACATGAACAAGTCGCAAGTCGCACATGAACAAGTCGCAATACGTGGGAACACATTGGAACACATGAACAATAAGTCGCAATACCGTGGTTGGAACACATGAATAAGTCGCAATACCATGGTTGGAACACATGAACAAATCGCAATACCGTGGTTGGAACACATGAACAATAAGTCGCAATACCGTGGTTGGAACACATGAACAATAATTCGCAATACCGTGGTTGGAACACATGAACAAGTCGCAATACCGTGGTTGGAACACATGAACAACAAGTCGCAATACCGTGGTTGGAACACATGAACAACAAGTCGCAATACCGTGGTTGGAACACATGAACAACAAGTCGCAATACCGTGGTTGGAACACATGAACAAGTCGCAATACCGTGGTTGGAACACATGAACAATAATACCGTGGTTGGAACACATGAACAAGTCGCAATACCGTGGTTGGAACACATGAACAACAAGTCGCAATACCGTGGTTGGAACACATGAACAAGTCGCAATACCGTGGTTGGAACACATGAACAAGTCGCAATACCGTGGTTGGAACACATGAACAACAAGTCGCAATACAGTGGTTGGAACACATGAACAATAAGTCGCAATACCGTGGTTGGAACACATGAACAAGTCGCAATACCGTGGTTGGAGCACATGAACAATAAGTCGCAATACCGTGGTTGGAACACATGAACAAGTCGCAATACCGTGGTTGGAACACATGAACAACAAGTCGCAATACCGTGGTTGGAACACATGAACAACAAGTCGCAATACCGTGGTTGGAACACATGAACAAGTCGCAATACCGTGGTTGGAACACATGAACAACAAGTCGCAATACCGTGGTTGGAACACATGAACAAGTCGCAATACCGTGGTTGGAACACATGAACAACAAGTCGCAATACCGTGGTTGGAACACATGAACAACAAGTCGCAATACCGTGGTTGGAACACATGAACAAGTCGCAATACCGTGGTTGGAACACATGAACAACAAGTCGCAATACCGTGGTTGGAACACATGAACAACAAGTCGCAATACCGTGGTTGGAACACATGAACAACAAGTCGCTGCAAAAACACTACAACATGTACAGTTTCAGTGTCAAAAATGTCCCCTACACACACGCCATTAACAATACCAACGCCATTAACAATACCAACGCCATTAACAATACCAACGCCATTAACAATACCAACGCCATTAACAATACCAACGCCATTAACAATACCAACCTTCTTTCTCAGTACGATACACAACTTTTGAAAACTGAAATTCATCAACACAGGTTTTCTCAAGTTAACCTGTGGAAACCTGTTTCACGAATAGTGTAAATAAAAGATAACCGAGGGAACCTGCACATGTCAACTGTTCCACGAACATTCACCTTGTGACATTTCGCCAGAGTTGAAAATTTGAAGCCGATCGGATAAGGCGTTCTCAAGTTAACGAAAACCTTGGAGGAGGTTACTGGAGGGGGGAAAAAAACACCGGTGCTAAGAACATGACCGGCTCTGCAAAAAAGTCGCTCGAAAATGTAGGATTTAAGGGCTCGCTAAACTTGTTAAAATTAAAGACGCCATAGAAACGCTCAATTTTCAACATTTCTTAGTTTTCTTTTTGCAATTATATTTAAAATTTTCTGCATTCCTAACAGAAAAAAAATCTGACTTTTTTCAATGAAGTCCAATTTGATATACTTCACTATGAAACTGGAAAACTGACATCCACACAGCCAAGATTTAATACAAAAATACTTCGTTATGATACACCAGCGATTAAGGGTTGAAGCCGACCGGAAGAGGCGTTCTCCAGTTATTACATTGAAACCAATATAGTAAAACTGACAATTTAAAATTTACATAGGTCAGTGTGTAAGCCAAGCCTTCTTTTAATAAAGCCCGTCAACACAAAGTTTGAAGCCTATCAGAAAAGTCGTTCGCCAGTAATCGCCCAAAGCCCAACGATTTCGAGTTTTTTTCTTTTTTAACAATTTTATTAACATTTTCAATTTGCACTTAAATAGTGTAAGTTTGAAGGGATGTTATTATCTTTCTTATAAAATCTATCACCGTTAATAGTTTCAAGCCGATAAGACAAGTCTTTCTTTAGTTATCAAATAAATATTATCAGACACTTGTGCAACATTAGGGATTCTTGGGTAAAACGTTTCGCCAGGAAGTGGCTTCCTCAGTCCAACGTTTCGCCAGGAAGTGGCTTTCCGAGTCCAACACAGAGAAGACACGAGATTTTAGATTTTCGCCACCGAAGTGGCTAGTTTACTGTGCACCTCATCCACTCTGTGAACGTACAACAGGGCTAAAAATTTGAAACCGAGCTGAAGAGTCATTCCCCATTTATAGCAGGGATTCCGAGTTTCATAAACTTATTTAATAAATCATGAAATTTGCCAACACACAAGTAACACCTGACAGGTAATAACCTGACAGGTAATAACCTGACTGTAACACCCCACCAGCCATTAAATTCTGAAGCCATACAGAGGAGGCAGACTAATATATTTAACATAGATATGATAATGATACATAATACCAGCCAAAAGGAGACTAAGAAATTATTTCTGAACAGTGATGAAAAAATCGAAAACAAACACACACACACACACACACACACACACACAACACACACACACACACACACTCACACAACACACACACACACACACACACACACACACACACACACACACACACACACACACACACACACACAAACACACACGTGTTTGGAACATTATTAAGGTGAATACTGAGTGAGGAGTTCAATATGGTGTACCCCACCCTCCATCCACCCCCCTCCCTCCCATACCCCGTACCCGCATCCCCTTCCTCCACCAGCCCTTCCCAACACCATTTAAATCAAACAAAGACGTGGAGCAAAAATAAATCATCCTTAGGAAAAAAAATTAAAAGAGAAATGTAAAACTGCGCCAGCATCATGTAGGACACGTGTTAAAAACCTGAAAGCTTTCTAGAAAGTGAAAGCTGTCACAACTTTTTCCTTCCTTAAAACCTGTACTCAAACAAGCATTTCCTCTCATATATATATATATATATATATATATATATATATATATATATATATATATATATATATATATATATATATATATATACACACACACACACACACACACACACGCTTATTCCTTTTCCTGCACTCGTAAAGCTAAGTGTTTCATATTTATGTTGGTGTATGTGTGGGAGGGGGAATATGGGAGGAGTGTGTGTGTGTGTGTGTGTGTGTGTGTGTGTGTGTGTGTGTGTGTGTGTGTGTGTGTGTGTGTGTGTGTGTGTGTGTGTGTGTGTGTGTGTGTGCTCACTACCAAGCAAGACTTACTCTCACTACCAAGCAAGACTTAGTCTCACTACCAAGCAAGACTTACTCTCACTACCAAGCAAGTCTTACTCTCACTACTAAACAAGACTTACCCTCACTACCGTGTGTGTGTGTGTGTGTGTGTGCTCACTACCAAGCAAGTCTTACTCTCACTACCAAGCAAGACTTACCCTCACTACCAAGCAAGTCTTACTCTCACTACTAAACAAGACTTACCCTCACTACCAAGCAAGTCTTACTCTCACTACTAAACAAGACTTACCCTCACTACCGTGTGTGTGTGTGTGTAGCGTGGGGAGGGAGAGGGAGGAGGTTGCCAAATATTGGATCTCGTTGACACGATGAGGTATACAAGTGCTGGGTGGGTGTGAATGTTAATGACATACCTTTAGTTCAGCTGGTTGAAGCACCCACCCTCGTGATCCCGCGTTCAAGGCACCAGTGCCGCGCCAAGTGTGAGAGTAAGGCACGCTGAGAGCACTGGAGAGTGCCTCACAGTGCCAGAGAGGGAGGGAGAGTGCCAGGGAAAGGGAAGGAGAGGGGTGAAAGAGTGTCAGGGAAAGGGAAGGAGAGGGGAGAAAGAGAAAGGGAGAAAGGGGTGAGAGTTAGATGGTGTGAAGCTCTGAGATTTGGAGTGTGTGCGTGTGTGTTTGTTTTAGGTTGCAAAAGAATGGAACACTAGGGTTAGGGAGAAGTGTGGAATTAAAAGATAAAGTAATAATAGTAATAACAGTAATAGTAGTAGAAGCAGAAATAGTAGTAGAAGCAATAATAGTAATGGTAGTAATGCTGCCTTAAAAAACACCGAGTTGTACTCCCATTTATATTCACCTTAAATAAGACATAGAAACACCAGACTCCATGACCAGCGCCTCCACCAAATGAAGACTGGAGTGTGTCAACCCACCATGGTGGATCAAGTCGAGACTCCCCTCTCTTACAACCCACAAATGACCCTTATAGACTGAAAGGGAAGGGCCCCCCCCCCAAAAAAAAACCCTTGCTTAAACCCCCCTCGCGTGCTTCCAGAAGTCTGACTTTCATCCCACATTGCCCCTCAACGAATCGGTTTTATATAAACCACTGGGGAGGTGGGTGGGGAGGGGATAGAGTAAGGGCATTAGAGATCCAATCCTCGACGCTGTGAGGGTCGTAAGTCCTACCTCTTGACGCTACTCTGGCCGACCTTAATGCAGAGGTGCCACTTGTGACCACTTGTTGGCACACACTTGTTGGAATAATTAAGTGGGAGGGTGCCAGGGCGGCCGGCAGGTGTGAAACAAGCGAATTAATTATTGGACAAGTGGGTGAATTATTAGAGGGGGATTTGTGGGGGGAATTATTGGCGGATTTGTTTGTGAATTATTGGAGAAGATTTGTATTTGCATTATTGGACAAGTGGGTGAATTATTAGGGGAAGATTTGAGGGTGAATATTTGAGTTATGTGAATTATCAAGGAGAGATTTGTAGGTGAATTATTGGGGGATATTAAGTGAATTATTAAAATAGCTTGTAGGTGAATTATTAAAGAGATTTGTAGGTGAATTATTAAGATGTGAAGGTGAATTATTAAGGGAATTTGAAGGTGAATTATTAAGGGGATTTGAAGGCGAATTATTAAGGGGATTTGAAGGCGAATTATGAAGGGGATTTGTAGGTGAAGTATTAACGAGATTTGTTGGTGAATTATTGGGGTAACTAAGTGAATTTTCACCTATATAACTGACCGATAAAACTATTACCGTGTTAGAAGGAATTATCTGAAGAGTTTCACTCAACAAAGTCACAGAGGAGAAAGGATGAATTATTGGGGCATGTAGATAAATACTAAATAAAATAATCCGTTAAATAATCAGCATTGGATCTTACAATGAGAGGTTAGAGGATTATATCTGGGAATTATTTGTGATATTAAATTGAGATTATATTAATTATCAATAAAGGAAAAACAAGAAATAATTAGTGTAAGACGAGGGGGGAAATTATTTGCAATTATTAAAGTTCATAATCTAAAAAAAAGGATAATCTAGGATTATATATACATATATAATACATGTACATACACACACACCCGTATGTCTTCTTCCAATCTCTTCCTCCTCCTCCGCCCTCCCCCATATCTCTCTCTCTCTCTCTCCTTTCCATACTTCGTTCTCTCATGCCTCCTCCTCTCTCTTCTTCCAATCGTCTTTCCTTTTCCCCTTCTTCCCCTCTTCTTTCTTCCTCTCGTCCTTCCTCTCTTTCTTGTCTAGTCTTTCCTTCCTTCTTTCGTTTCCTCCCTCCCCCTTTCTTACTCTCGTCCTTATTTCCTATCTTCCTTCTTTATTTCCTCCTCTCGTCTGTCCTTCCCTTCTTCCCTCCTTTCTTTCCCCTACTGTTCCTCTTCCTTTCGTCTTTCCTCCCTCCTCCCAATCTTCCTCACAACTGACAAATAATCTCAAACAACTAAACTAACAGACAACAAGAAAACTTAAAGTACTTAAGTCAGGCTGACCAGACTGGCAGTGTGATGTGACCAGACTGGCAGTGTGATGTGACCAGACTGGCAGTGTGATCTGACCAGACTGGCAGTGTGATGTGACCAGACTGGCAGTGTGATGTGACCAGACTGGCAGTGTGATGTGACCAGACTGGCAGTGTGATCTGACCAGACTGGCAGTGTGATGTGACCAGACTGGCAGTGTGATCTGACCAGACTGGCAGTGTGATGTGACCAGATTGGCATTGTGATGTGACCAGACTGGCAGTGTGATCTGACCAAACTGGCAGTGTGATCTGACCAGACTGGCAGTGTGATCTGACCAGACTGGCAGTGTCATGTGACCAGATTGGCATTGTGATCTGACCAGACTGGCAGTGTGATCTGACCACACTGGCAGTGTGATCTGACCAGACTGGCAGTGTGATCTGACCAGAATGGCAGTGTGATCTGACCAGACTGGCAGTGTGATCTGACCACACTGGCAGTGTGATCTGACCACACTGGCAGTGTGATCTGACCAGACTGGCAGTGTGATCTGACCACACTGGCAGTGTGATCTGACCACACTGGCAGTGTGATCTGACCACACTGGCAGTGTGATCTGACCACACTGGCAGTGTGATCTGACCACACTGGCAGTGTGATGTGACCACACTGGCTAAGTTCTGTAAGCAACACACTGCTAGGTTCTGTAAGCAACACACTGCTGGGTTCTGTAAGCAACACACTGCTAGGTTGTGTAAGCAACACACTGCTAGGTTCCGTAAGCAACACACTAGGTTCCATAACACACTGCTAGGTTCCATAAGTAACACACTAGGTTCCATAAGTAACACACTGCAAGGTTCTGAGAGCAACACACTACTAGGTTCCATAAGTAACACACTGCTAGGTTCTGCAAGCAACACACTCCTAGGTTCCATAAGTAACACACTGCTGGGTTCCATAGTAACACACTGCTGGGTTCCATAAGTAACACACTGCTAGGTTCTGTAAGCAACACACTGGTAAGGTTCTATACGTAACACAATAGGTTCCATAAGTAACACACTGCTAGGTTCTGTAAGCAACACATTGCTAGGTTCCATAAGTAACACACTGCTAGGTTCCATAAGTAACATACTAGGTTCCATAAGTAACACACTGCTAGGTTCCATAAGTAACGCACTGCTAGGTTCTGTAAGCAACACACTGCTAGGTTCCATAAGAAACATACTGCTAGGTTCCATAAATAACACACTAGGTTCCATAAGTAACACACTGCTAGGTTCTGTAAGCAACACACTGCTAGGTTCCATAAGTAACACACTGCTAGGTTCCATAAGTAACACACTAGGTTCCATAAGTAACACACTGCTAGGTTCTGTGAGCAACACACTGCTAGGTTCCATAAGTAACACACTAGGTTCCATAAGAAACACACTGCTAGGGTCTGTAAGCAACACACTTCTAGGTTCCATAAGTAACACACTGCTGGGTTCCATAAGTAACACACTGCTAGGTTCTGTAAGCAACACACTGGTAAGGTTCTATACGTAACACTAGGTTCCATAAGTAACACACTGCTAGGTTCCATAAGTAACACTAGGTTCCATAAGTAACACACTGCTAGGTTCTGTAAGCAACACACTGCTAGGCTGTGTAAGCAACACACTGCTAGGCTGTGTAAGCAACACACTGCTAGGCTGTGTAAGCAACACACTGCTAGATTCCATAAGTAACACACTGCTAGGTTCTGTAAGCAACATACTACTAGGGCTTGTAAGCAACACACTGCTAGGGTCTCTAAGCAACACACTGCTAGGTTCTGTAAGCAACACACTGCTAGGTTCTGTAAGCAACACACTGCTAGATTCTGTAAGCAACACACTGCTAGGTTCTGTAAGCAACATACTGCTAGGTTCCATAAGTAACACACTGCTAGGTTCTGTTAGCATCACACTGCTAGGTTCTGTAAGCAACACACTGCTAGGTTCTGTAAGC
This sequence comes from Cherax quadricarinatus, assembly GCF_038502225.1. NCBI lineage: Eukaryota > Metazoa > Arthropoda > Malacostraca > Decapoda > Parastacidae > Cherax > Cherax quadricarinatus. The sequence goes on from NC_091367.1 coordinate 9,589,064, forward strand.
AACACACTGCTAGGTTTCATAATACACTAGGTTCCATAAGAAACACACTGCTAGGTTCCATAAGTAACACTGCTGGGTTCCATAAGTAACATACTGCTGGGTTCCATAAGTAACACACAGATAGGTTCTATAACTAACACACTAGGTTCCATAAGTATCACACTGCTATGTTCCATAAGCAACACACTGCTAGGTTCCATGAGTAACACACTAGGTTCCATAAGTAACACTGCTGGGTTCTGTGAGCAACACACTGCTAGGTTCCATAAGCAACACACTGCTAGGTTCCATGAGTAACACACTAGGTTCCATAAGTAACACTGCTGGGTTCTGTAAGCAACACACTGCTAGGTTCCATAAGCAACACACTGCTAGGTTCCATGAGTAACACACTAGGTTCCATAAGTAACACTGCTGGGTTCTGTGAGCAACACACTGCTAGGTTCCATAAGTAACACACTAGGTTCCATAGGTAACACTGCTAGGTTCTGTAAGCAACACACTGCTAGGTTCCATAAGTAACACACTAGGTTCCATAAGTAACACACTGCTAGGTTCCATAACACACTGCTAGGTTCCATAAGTAACACACTGCTAGGTTCTGTAAGAAACACACTGCTAGGTTCCATAAGTAACACACTAGGTTCCATAAGTAATATACTGCTAGGTTCTGTAAGCAACACACTGTTAGGCTGTGTAACACACTGCTAGGCTGTGTAACACACTGCTAGGTTCCATAAGTAACACACTACTAGGTTCTGTAAGCAACACACTGCTAGGCTGTGTAAGCAACACACTGCTAGGTTCCATAAGTAACACACTGGTAGGTTCTGTAAGCAACACACTGCTAGGTTCTGTAAACAACACACTGCTAGGTTCTGTAAGCAACACACTGGTAGGGTCTGTAAGGAATACACTGCTAGGTTCTGTAAGCAACACACTGCTAGGTTCTGTAAGCAACACATTGCTAGGGTCTGTAAGCTACACACTGCTAGGTTCTGTAAGCAACATACTGCTAGGTTCTGCTAGGCTGTGTAAGCAACACACTGCTAGGTTCTGTAAGCAACACACTGCTAGGTTCTGTAAGCAACACACTGCTAGGTTCTGTAAGCAACACACTGCTAGGGTCTGTAAGCAACACACTGCTAGGGTCTGTAAGGAATACACTGCTAGGTTCTGTAAGCAACACACTGCTAGGTTCTGTAAGCAACACATTGCTAGGTTCTGTAAGCTACACACTGCTAGGTTCTGTAAGCAACACACTGCTAGGTTCTGTAAGCAACACATTGCTAGGTTCTGTAAGCTACACACTGCTAGGTTCTGTAAGCTACACACTGCTAGGTTCTGTAAGCAACACACTGCTAGGGTCTGTAAGCAACACACTGCTAGGGTCTGTAAGCAACACACTGCTAGGGTCTGTAAGCAACACACCGCTAGGTTCTGTAAGCAACACACTGCTAGGTTCTGTAAGCAACACACTGCTAGGTTCTGTAAGCAACACACTGCTAGGTTCTGTAAGCAACACACTGCTAGGTTCTGTAAGCAACACACTGCTAGGTTCTGTAAGCAACACACTGCTAGGTTCTGTAAGCAACACACTGCTAGGTTCTGTAAGCTACACACTGCTAGGTTCTGTAAGCAACACACTGCTAGGGTCTGTAAGCAACACACTGCTAGGTTCTGTAAGCAACACACTGCTAGGTTCTGTAAGCAACACACTGCTAGGTTCTGTAAGCAACACACTGCTAGGGTCTGTAAGCAACACATTGCTAGGGTCTGTAAGCAACACACTGCTAGGTTCTGCAAGCAACACACTGCTAGGTTCTGTAAGCAACACACTGCTAGGTTCTGTAAGCAACACACTGCTAGGTTCTGTAAGCAACACACTGCTAGGTTCTGTAAGCAACACACTGCTAGGTTCTGTAAGCAACACACTGCTAGGGTCTGTAAGCAACACACTGCTAGGGTCTGTAAGCAACACACTGCTAGGGTCTGTAAGCTACACACTGCTAGGTTCTGTAAGCAACACACTGCTAGGTTCTGTAAGCAACACACTGCTAGGTTCTGTAAGCAACACACTGCTAGGTTCTGTAAGCAACACACTGCTAGGTTCTGTAAGCAGAAACTTCAACACAAAACACCAGACACAAAATTGAGTATAATGATGCACTTGTTAGACGCGTCTTGAATATGCCGTCCAGTTTTGGTCTCTAAATTATACTGAAGACGAAGATATATTGGTGAGGGGAAGGAAAAAGGCTACCAAGCTTTTACCATCACTGGAGAGTGGACAGAGAAAAGTTACCAAGCTCTTACCATCGCTAGAGAGTGGACAGAGAAAAGTTACCAAGCTCTTACCATCGCTAGAGAGTGGACAGAGAAGAGTTACCAAGCTCTTACCATCGCTGGAGAGTGGACAGAGAAGAGTTACCAAGCTCTTACCATCGCTGGAGAGTGGACAGTGAAGAGCTTGGTAACTCTTCTCTGTCCATTCTCCAGTGATGGTAAGAGCTTGGTAACTCTTCACTGTCCACTCTCCAGCGATGGTAAGAGTTACCAAGCTCTTACCATCACTAGAGAATGGACAGAGAAGAGTTACGAAGGTCTTACCATCACTGGAGAGTGGACAGCTAAGAGTTACGAAGCTCTTACCAACACTGGAGTGGACAGACAGAGTTTGATAGCTCTTACCATCATTCACAAACGTCCTGAAGACTAAGCACTCTACCTTTTATCTGAATTAACAGATAATGAGATGATCTTATTCAAACCTTTAAGATACAGAATGACTTCAACACAAAGAACTGTTTCAAGTGCTGAATCAGTAACTCGAAACACTGGAATAAAACTGCGAGGTAAAGACCGCAACACAAACGCATGCAAAGACTCTCCGGAAGAAGAATTATGGAACACTGGAACAAACTACCCACTAAAGTCGCAAGTGTGAAGACAATATAACCAAGCAAAGACCAACCGGAGAAGCACTAAGAAAGTACAAGACTGAACCAGATATCTACGACAGGGTAATCAGAGCTTAAGTGATTCGTGACGTCTGTTACAGCAGAATTGTTGGCAATCAGAAATAAAACCAGCGGTAGACAAAGCGAAGCGCTGTAAAAGCGGTGGTAGACAAAGCGAAGCGCTGTAAAAGCGGTGGTAGACAAAGCGAAGCGCTGTAAAGCGGTGGTAGACAAAGCGAAGCGCTGTAAAAGCGGTGGTAGACAAAGCGAAGCGCTGTAAAGCGGTGGTAGACAAAGCGAAGCGCTGTAAAAGCGGTGGTAGACAAAGCGAAGCGCTGTAAAGCGGGGCCAGGCAATATTAGGCAAATTACTCTTTGAAAATCAATAATAGTAATAATACACTCTAAGCGCTAAACCCAAAAGGGTCTGGAACTTAATAAAAACTATGAAGTAAGAATTTAGTAACACAAGTAGGTTAATACTATAAATTAAGTCAAGGTAGTTGTATTGTTATTATGGGGAGCGCTAGACCCGTAAGGATTATACAGCGTTTGGGGAGGATGGAAAGTATTCAGGCTCAATTCAGGGAACTGGAGCACAGATCCAATAACCTTGATCAAGAGCCCCTCACCAGCGTCAAGGAACCTCCCTGAGCGGCTCAAGGTAGTTGTAGCCTAGCCTTCCATACTACTACCATCTCTAAAGCTACACTATTTTTGCAAATGGTAGTTCCTTTTTTTTTGTTTAGTTGTGTCGCCTGAGTGGCTAGTTTACTGTGCACTCACAGCTCATCCTGTGAGCAGTAACTCAAAAAAAAAAAAATCAGTATTACAGAGGTACCAATAGGTGTTTGTCAGACACCACTGACCATTGTTACATTACTAGAGAGAGACATTAGTCATTTCCTATTATACATTTATTTCATTCAATTAATGCGCAATCCAGTTTGGAATATAATCTCAAATAAATTATATCTTATTACCACTAAAAACACTAGTCCTAATAGTGTAGCAATTTCCTCTACAAAACAGCTCACTCATCTAGTTGATGCAAAATGTGGATACAACCTCTCAAGATTTCAGATATCTTACCATTAACAATGAGTGTTCTGCCATATTCTGTAAGGTTTACATGGAGGTGTCTCTGAAAGGTTGGATGTTTCTGTACTAAGACATAATGCTCCAGTGTACAGCCTCGTCTCTGTCCACACATTTTGCATTTTATGTCACTGATATATCAGTACAAACTGTACTGCCAGAGATACTTAAAACAATAACATAGCCTTAGTCTATCAGTAACCTCTTAAAATCTATTGACCTTGTTACTTTCTCCATATATATGTTTAACCTGACACATTTCATTATGATGAGCCATGGATCTGCTGGTTCCTATCTGCACTGTTCTATTTTCTTCAAGCTCGTTTGTTAGTTCCTTTCCGACAATGTTTCGTAAACTTCTGTTTGAAAAACGAAATTAATACTTATTATCTTTACTTAATGCTTGTTTGGTTAATTCATCAACTTTGTCATGTTCCTGGAGGCCTATGTGAGAGGGAATCCACAAAAGTTTAAATGTACTCCCTTTCTTAATAATTATATATGTGCCTAGCTTCATACACAGTATGGTAGGGTATGTCTTCCCGGAGAGCGTGGAGAATGGGGAGAGCCTCCTTTTATATTTTTTTTACTTATACATCTGCATAATATATAATAACCCTTAATCTAGAGTTTTTTCTCAGCAGATAGCCTAAAGTTCCCCGAGGCCCCTACAGGCACCACAGTAATTATAAAAAAACAGACGAATAATATGTTGCAGTCAGTTGCACATTATAAGCTACACAGAGGGGTACAAGAGCACCTGTGAACAGGTGACTATAGGCAAAATGTGTTTGTGTCCGATCTCCAGTTGACAGATCTGTGCCAAGGTGATGAATCCCGTTGGAGAAGGAGAAGGGTCAAACACCCACGTCCGACCCAACCTTGTACAAGTTGTTCTCAGTCTGCAGGGCCCACCGGGCCACATCGCACAGGTGAGTGAGCCTCAATCACTACACACATCACCCGTCCGCGTGAAATTCACATTCGCTCCTGTTTTCTCAACCAAAAATCACTAATAAGACCCAGTTTTTTTTCTTTTCTATTAATGATTAAGGCCTTAGCTGGCTCTGAGGGGAAGGGGAGGCAGGGGTGAGGGGTAGGGGAGGCAGGGGTGAGGGGAAGGGGAGGCAGGGGTGCGGGGACGAGGTAGTCTTTCGTGGGCAAATTACCATGACAGGGTGAAGATGTTACATCGGTTAGTTGATTTTGTGAGTAGGAGAGAGGGTGGGTGGGAAGTGGTAGGGAAGAGGGGAAGTTGTGGGGGAGGGAGAGGGAAGAAAGTGGAGAAGAGAAAGAGGAAGAGAAAGAGATGTGGAAGGGAAGAGTGGAGAGGAGACGTAGCAGGAAGATGGCTGCCTTAGCGTCACCTGTAGTCGTACATAACTGGCTTAGAGAACCGACAGGGGTGATGAAATAGACACTCGTGCAACACTTGGGTATCTTTGTGTGTGGAAACGTTTCGCCAACCAGTGACTTCCTCAGTCCAACACAAAGGAGAATGACTGAAGATCAGAAGTGGTTTGAGGTAGGTTAGGTAAGGTAAGGTTTGTCAGGAAACAGGACAAGTCTTTCCTGACGAGTCTAAGTCATATGATGACCACGCAGCTTTGGGTCATTTGACCGAGGCCTTCTTCTGGCTTAGCCCTCCACCCCTTTAAAATTATGGTTATGATTACAATAATTTTTATTAGGAGTTTGAGGTAATCAATGCCTTAGCCTGGAGTCGATGTGTTCAGTCCAACACGCTGACTCCTGGCTGAGGGAATGATTACCTCAATTTCCTTCTGATCTTCAACCCTTCTTCTCTGTACTGGACTGAGGAAACCAATGGCTGGCCAACGTTACCACAGAAGATACTCAAGTGTTGCACAAGAATCTAAACTCAACCTGTAGTAGCTTCCGGGGGTCAGTGCCCCCGCGACCCGGTCCCAGACCAGGCCTCTTGGTTGCTGGCCTGATCGATCAAGTTGTTAATACCTGCTGCTAGCAAACCAACAGATACATCAGGGAGGTCTTGAGGCAGATTAGTGACTCAACACTGAATTATACTGGGATTTAAATATTTCAATAATTTATGTTTTTTGTCGTTTTTTTTTTACGTACGAGAGAAGAAGCGGTATAAATCTGGGTAACAGTTACCAATAAACTGATTTAGAAAGACACGTGTAAGCAAACACTAGGACATAGAAAACGTTTTATTCCCAAGACCTTGATCACTTCTAAACGTTTTCTATTAGAAAACGTTCTGGTCCTGGGACCTTGAATACTTCTAAACGTTTTCTAATAATTAGAAAACGTTCTGGTCCTGGGACCTTGAATACTTCTAAACGTTTTCTAATAAGAAAACGTTCTCGTCCTAGGACCTTGAATACTTCTAAACATTTCCTAATAATTAGAAAACGTTCTGATCCTGGGACCTTGATTATTTCTAAACGTTTTCTAATATGTGGCAGTTTGCTCACCTGTCTTTCTCAACCATGAGATATATTTTTCATATCTCTATTTTGCTCGTCCTGTTTCTCCTGGACTGTGTGAGAGGAAGGATGATGTATGATAATGGTATACAATATGGACAAGTTGATAAGTCATACGTATAACTGTTAAGTACCAATTCGGAAACTTCTCGCCTACACAGCAGGCTTCTTCAGTCGAATACAGAGGCAGCTGAAACAGACGTAAAGAGGGAGGAATAATAAGGAGGAGGAGGATGTGGCGAGAGCTTCAGAAGTGTGAGATGAAGAGTGTAAGAGAGGTAATGATGCGAGTGAATGAGTGGAGAAACAGATAAGGGAAACAGGGAAGGAGGTAACGAAGAGAGATGAGAGAAAATCAGAGCGTCAGTAGTTAGTCTTGAGACCTGATCCATAAAAATGATAAACCAGGGGAAGAGATTAACCACTTTAAAGGAGAATATTTTTTTAACGCACTGGCCGTCTCCCACTGAGGCAGGGTGACCCGAAAAAGAAGCACTTTCACCATCATTCACACTATCACTCTCTTGGCAGAGGCACACACACATACGACAGTTTACATGTCCCTCTAAACAGTAAATATTTCAAACTCTTCCTCTTGAGTGCAGGCACTGTACCTCCCACCTCCAGGACTCAAGTCCGACTAACCGGATAATTATCCGTATGAAGTAATATTAATTAAGTCATACCGGTAATCTTGAGGGTTCTACTTGAGGGCTGACAATTGAACCTGCTGACACTAGAGGACAGAAAAACCAAGGGAAGCAGGTGGAAGTTAAAGACACAGGGATGTTGGGAAATACTTCTTCAGTCTCAGGGTGGCCTGGCAGTGAAGTGCCCTAGAAAAAGTGGGGAAAGGCAGGCCCCATACATAGGCTGAAGAAAAGGTATTACACAGCTTACGACGAGGGTACGAGTGAACCTGACAACAGACAGATATTTAAAACAAATGACTGCCATTGTTTACTAGTAATGTTACTGGTGTTGCTGTTGATACTTTCATAAAGGGGAAAAAGTTTACAAGCGTCTGAGCTACATAAACCTTTCTGGTTCACTGAAGTTTACGAAAGTTTAAGACACACTTGTTCTCTCACGACCAGAATGGGAGGCAATGAGGGTTGATCCGAGGAAGGAGAGAATACATCTCTCACCCAGGAAGGTGGAATGAGGGAGGAAGAGGAGGGGGGGAAGGACAAGAAAAAGAGGTATGGAAGGATGGAAAGAGGATAATTTCACCCAGGAGGCTGCAGCGAGAAGGAGAGAGGCAGAAGGAAGGAAGACGGCTCAGGAGGAGGACGATACCGAGGGAGGAAGGACGGTAGAGAGGGGGGGGGGAGGACGGTAGAGAGGGGGGGGGAGGAAGCATATTTCGGGATTTCTTCAAAGGTTATGAGATTTCTGAGTTACCATCGCCTGGGTAGTCGTGTTTTCGTAGCGCTGGTGGCAGTGGTGGTGTGTGTATGTGTGTGTGTGTGTGTGTGTGTGTGTGTGTGTGTGTGTGTGTGTGTGTGTGTGTATGTGTATGTGTATGTGTATGTGTATGTGTGTGTGTGTGTGTGTGTGTGTGTGTGTGTGTGTGTGTGTGTGTGTGTGTGTGTGTGTGTGTGTGTGTATGTGTGTGTGTGTGTACTCACCTAATTGTGGTTGCAGGGGTCGAGACTCTTCACTGAACACTACTAGGTCCTCTCTCTCCCTGCTCCATGAGCTTTATCATACCTCGTCTTAAAGCTATGTATGGTTCCTGCCTCCACTACATCACTTTCTAGACTATTCCACTTCCTGACTACTCTATGACTGAAGAAATACTTCCTTGTTTCTGTGTCCCCTCTCTGTAACATACTGTCTCTGTCCACTTTGTCTATTCCACACAGTATTTTGTATGTCATTATCATGTCTCCTTTAACTCTCCTGTCCTCCAGTATCGTCGTGTGTGTGTGTGTGTGTGTGTGTGTGTGTGTACTCACCTAGTTGAGGTTGCGGGGGTCGAGTCCGAGCTCCTGGCCCCGCCTCTTCACTGATCGCTACTAGGTCACTCTCCCTGAGCCGTGAGCTTTATCATACCTCTGCTTAAAGCTATGTATGGATCCTGCCTCCACTACATCGCTTCCCAAACTATTCCACTTACTGACTACTCTGTGGCTGAAGAAATGCTTCCTAACATCCCTGTGATTCATCTGTGTCTTCAGCTTCCAACTGTGTCCCCTTGTTACTGTGTCCAATCTCTGGAACATCCTGTCTTTGTCCACCTTGTCAATTCCTCTCAGTATTTTGTATGTCGTTATCATGTCCCCCCTATCTCTCCTGTCCTCCAGTGTCGTCAGGTGTGTGTGTGTGTGTGTGTGTGTGTGTGTGTGTGTGTGTGTGTGTGTGTGTGTGTGTGTGTGTGTGTGTGTGTGTGTATGCGTATGTATGCGTATGTATGTGTGTGTATGTGTGTGTATGTACTCACCTATTTGTGGTTGCAGGGGTCGATTCATAGCTCCTGGCCCCGCCTCTTCACTGATTGCTACTAGGTCCTCTCTCTTCCTGCCCCATGAGCTTTATCATACCTCGCCTTAAAACTATGTATGGTTCCCGCCTCCACTACTTCACTTTCTAGGCCATTCCACGGCCTGACCACTCTATGACTGAAGAAATACTTTCTAACATCCCTTTGATTCATCTGAGTCTTCAACTTCCAATTGTGACCTCTTGTGTCTGTGTCCCATCTCTGGAACATCCCGTCTTTGTCCACCTTGTCTATTCCGCGCAGTATTTTATATGTCGTTATCATGTCTCCCCTGACCCTCCTGGCCTCCAGTGTCGTCAGGCCGATTTCCCTCAACCTTTCTTCGTAGGACAATCCCCGTAGCTCTGGGACTAGTCTTATTGCAAACCTTTGCACCTTCTCTAATTTCTTGACGTGCTTGACTAGGTGTGGATTCCAAACTGGTGCTGCATACTCCAGTATGGGCCTGACGTAAATGGTATACAGAGTCTTGAACAAATCCTTGCTGAGGTATCGGAACGCTATCCATAGGTTTGCCAGGCGCCCGTATGCTGCAGCAGTTATCTGATTGATGTGCGCCTCAGGAGATATGCTCGGTGTTATACTCACCCCCAGATCTTTTTCCTTGAGTGAAGTTTGCAGTCTTTGGCCATCTAAACTATATTGTGTCTGCGGTCTTCTTTGCCCTTCCCCAATCTTCATGACTTTGCATTTGGCAGGGTTAAACTCAAGAAGCCAGTTACTGGACCAGGCTTGTAGCCTGTCCAGGTCTCTTTGTAGTCCTGCCTGATCCTCATCCGATTTGATTCTTCTCATTAACTTCACATCATCTGCAAACAAGGACACTTCTGAGTCTATCCCTTCCGTTAAGTCGTTCACAAATACCAAGAACAGCACAGATCCTAGGACTGACCCCTGTGGAACCCCGCTTGTCACAGGCGCTCACTGACACCTCGTCACGTACCATGACTTGTTGTCGCCTCCCTGTCAGGTATTCTCTGATCCATTGCAGTGCCTTTCCTGTTATGTGTGCCTGATCCTCTAGCTTTTGCAGTAACCTCTTGTGAGGAACTGTGTCGAAGGCCTTCTTGCAGTCCAAAAAAATACAGTCGATCCACCCCTCTCTCTCTTGTCTTACTTCTGTCACCTTGTCATAAAACTCTAGTAGGTTTGTGACACAGGATTTTCCTTCCCTGAAACCGTGCTGGTTGTCAATTATACACTTGTTTCTTTCCAGGTGCTCCACCACTCTCCTCCTGATGATCTCCATGACCTTGCATACTATACACGTTAGTGATACAGGTCTGTAGTTTAGTGCCTCATGTCTGTCTCCCTTTTTAAAAATTGGGACTACATTTGCCATCTTCCATACCTCGGGGAGTTGCCCAGTTTCAAATGATGTGTTGAAGATCTTTGTTAATGGTACACACACTATCTCTGCTCCCTCTTTAAGGACCCACGGAGAGATGTTGTCTGGTCCCACCGCCTTTGAGGTGTCAAGTTCGCACAGCAGCTTCTTCACCTCCTCCTTGGTTATATGTATTTCATCCAGCACTTGCTGGTGCCCCCCCCCTGTTCTGATTTCCTGGAGTCTTACTGGTTTCCACTGTAAATACTTCTTAAATCTTGTGTTGAGCTCCTGACATACCTCCCGGTCATTTCTTGTGAATTCCCCATCACCCTTCCTCAGTCTGATTACCTGGTCCTTGACTGTTGTTTTCCTCCTGATGTGGCTGTACAACAGCTTCGGGTCAGTCTTGACTTTTGATGCTATGTCATTTTCATATTGTCGCTGAGCCTCCCTTCTTATCTGTGCATATTCGTTTCTGGCTCTTCGGCTAATCTCTTTATTTTCCTGAGTTCTCTGCCTTCTGCACCTTTCCCATTCTCTAGTACACCTAGTTTTTGCCTCCATACACCTTTGGGTGAACCAAGGACTCGTTCTGTTCTTCCCATTATTTCTGTTTCCCTTGGGAACAAACCTCTCCTCTGCCTCCTTGCATTTTGTTGCCACATAGTCCATCATTTCTTGTACTGGTTTTCCTGTCAGTTCCCTCTCCCACTGAATGTCTTGAAGGAAGTTCCTCATGCCTGGGTAGTTCCCCCTTTTGTAGTTTGGTTTTTCCCACCCTATTCCTGCTACTCTCTCCACTTGGAGCTCAACTATGTGTGTGTATATGTGTATGTATATGTATGTATGTATGTATGTGTATGTCAGCATAGTTGCTGATCCCATGCATATGTTGTGTAGCATATCTGAATATCGTAGTTAGTACCATCTATGCATTTTATACAGACGATCCCTTGCTAGGCCTAGGGACTAACATGTGACGTCACGTGATGCGACATGTGAGCGTCAGAAACTCTGCCTCTCAATTCGCGGAAACCCTCCCAACATGTGTGTGTGGTGGCAGCAGCAGTGGTGGCAGCAGCAGCAGTGGCAGCAGCAGTGGTGGCAGCAGCAGTGGTGGCAGCAGCAGTGGTGGCAGCAGAAGTGGTGGCAGCAGCAGCAGTGGCGGCAGCAGCAGCAGCAGCAGCAGCAGTAGTGGTGGTGGCAAGGTGTAAATCACACATCTCTCAAGTCGCAGATGAACATTTTCAGAGTGTGCAATAACTTGTGAAGGAACCTTCCCTACTGCCCCCCACCTTCCCCCCCTCCCTCTGATACTCGCCCTCCCTGCTAACACCCACCACCACAACCCCACCCCACCCACTAACCCGCGGTTACTTCCCAATCTCAGCCATAACCAGTGCTTCTAACCTAACACACTTATGTAGAACTAGCTTCCTAACCAAGCTCTTAATTATGTAAACACACAGCATAATGCTATGGAAAAAAATCCCCAAAATTGTCCTCATTTTTTTTTACAAGTTTCCAGCATTTTTTCCCCCCATTTTCAAATGTTCTTTCCTGGAATACATCTCAATATTTATTTGTTTTGTATTTATATTCTTCATGTCAAGTGAATACGTGATTGTGTCTACATATACCAAGGACTCATGTCACGAGGAATTTACTCAGTAGAGGACTAGCATGGTGAACTTGTCCAGCTGCCTTGGTAACCCCAGTGAAGTGACCCAACTGAGATGACCCCCAGTGTTATGCATCTCTAGGTCTAAGCAGTGAGTGGCTAGTTCGTTTATAACAGCCAACTACACACAATGAGACAGACAGACAGACACACACACACACACACACATACACACACACACACACACACACTAGGTGAGCACACAGTAGCAACCAGTGAAGAGGCGGGGCCAGGAGCTGAGTCTCGGCACCTGCAACCACAACTAGGCGAATACAATTAGTCGAGTACAATTAGGCGAGTACACATACCTACACACACACACACACACACACACACACACACACACACACACACACACACATTTGTCAGGAAGACAGCAGCGAGTAATGGTACGTGGCGAGGTGTCAGAGTGGGCACCTGTGACCAGCGGGGTCCCACAGGGGTCAGTCCTAGGACCAGTGCTGTTTCTGGTATTTGTGAACGACATGACGGAAGGAATAAACTCTGAAGTGTCCCTGTTTGTAGATGTGAAGTTGATGAGAAGAATTCATTCGATCGAAGACCAGGCAGAACTACAAAGGGATCTGGACAGGCTACAGACCTGGTTCAGCAAATGGCTCCTGGAGTTCAACCCCACCAAGTGCAAAGTCATGAAGATTGGGGAAGGGCAAAGAAGACCGCAGACGGAATACAGTTTAGGGGGCCAGAGACTACAAACCTCGCTCAAGGAAAAAGATCTTGGGGTGAGTATAACACCAGGCACATCTCCTGAAGCGCACATCAACCAAATAACTGTTGCAGCATATGGGCGCCTGGCAAACCTCAGAACAGCATTCCGACATCTTAATAAGGAGTCGTTCAGGACCCTGTACATCGTGTACGTTAGGCCCATATTGGAGTATGCGGCACCAGTTTGGAACCCACACCTAGCCAAGCATGTGAAGAAACTAGAGAAAGTGCAAAGGTTTGCCACAAGACTAGTCCCAGAGCTAAGAGGTGTGTCCTACGAGGAGAGGTTAAGGGAAATCAACCTGACGACACTGGAGGACAGGAGAGATAGGGGGGACATGATAACTTACAAAATACTGAGAGGAATTGACAAGGTGGACAAAGACAGGATGTTCCAGAGACTGGACACAGCAACAAGGGGACACAGTTGGAAGCTGAAGACACAGATGAATCACAGGGATGTTAGGAAGTATTTCTTCAGCCACAGAGTAGTCAGGAAGTGGAATAGTTTGGGAAGAGATGTAGTGGAGGCAGGATCCATACATAACTTTAAGCAGAGGTACGATAAAGCTCATGGTTCAGGTTGAGTGACCTAGGGGCGACCAGTGAAGAGGCGAGGCCAGGAGCTTGGACTCGACCCCTGCAACCTCAACTAGGTGAGTACACATACACACACACACACCCACACACACACATACACTACAGGACTACAAAGAGACCTGGACAGGCTACAAGCCTGGTCCAGCAACTGGCTCCTTGAGTTTAACCCCGCCAAATGCAAAGTCATGAAGATTGGGGAAGGGCAAAGAAGACCGCAGACACAATATAGTTTAGATGGCCAAAGTCTGCAAACCTCACTCAAGGAAAAAGATCTGGGGGTGAGTATAACACCGAGCATATCTCCTGAGGCGCACATCAATCAGATAACTGCTGCAGCATACGGGCGCCTGGCAAACATACGGATAGCGTTCCGATACCTCAGTAAGGAGTCGTTCAAGACTCTGTATACCATTTACGTCAGGCCCATACTGGAGTATGCAGCACCAGTTTGGAATCCACACCTAGTCAAGCACGTCAAGAAATTAGAGAAAGTGCTAAGGTTTGCAACAAGACTAGTGCCAGAGCTACGGGGATTGTCCTACGAAGAAAGGTTGAGGGAAATCGGCCTGACGACACTGGAGGCCAGGAGGGTCAGGGGAGACATGATAACGACATATAAAATACTGCGCGGAATAGACGAGGTGGACAAAGACGGGATGTTCCAGAGATGGGACACAGACACAAGAGGTCACAATTGGAAGTTGAAGACTCAGATGAATCAAAGGGATGTTAGGAAGTATTTCTTCAGTCACAGAGTAGTCAAGCCGTGGAATAGCCTAGAAAGTGAAGTAGTGGAGGCGGGAACCATACATAGTTTTAAGGCGAGGTATGATAAAGCTCATGGAGCAGGGAGAGAGAGGACCTAGTAGCAATCAGTGAAGAGGCGGGGCCAGGAGCTGATTGCTACTAGGTCCTCTCTCTCCCCTGCAACCACAGGAATAAACTCTGAAGTGTCCCTGTTTGCAGATGACGTGAAGTTGATGAGAAGAATTCACTCGATCGAAGACCAGGCAGAACTACAAAGGGATCTGGACAGGCTGCAGACCTGGTCCAGCAATTGGCTCCTGGAGTTCAATCCCACCAAGTGCAAAGTCATGAAGATTGGGGAAGGGCAAAGAAGACCGCAAACGGAGTACAGTCTAGGGGGCCAGAGACTACAAACCTCACTCAAGGAAAAAGATCTTGAGGTGAGTATAACACCAGGCACATCTCCTGAAGCGCACATCAACCAAATAACTGCTGCAGCATATGGGCGCCTAGCAAACCTCAGAACAGCATTCCGACATCTTAATAAGGAATCATTCAGGACCCTGTACACCGTGTACGTTAGGCCCATATTGGAGTATGCGGCACCAGTTTGGAACCCACACCTAGCCAAGCACGTAAAGAAACTAGAGAAAGTGCAAAGGTTTGCAACAAGACTAGTCCCAGAGCTAAGAGGTATGTCCTACGAGGAGAAGTTAAGGGAAATCAACCTGACGACACTGGAGGACAGGAGAGATAGGGGGGACATGATAACGACATACAAAATACTGAGAGGAATTGACAAGCTGGACAAAGACAGGATGTTCCAGAGATTGGACACAGTAACAAGGGGACACAGTTGGAAGCTGAAGACACAGATGAATCACAGGGATGTTAGGAAGTATTTCTTCAGCCACAGAGTAGTCAGTAAGTGGAATAGTTTGGGAAGCGATGTAGTGGAGGCAGGATCCATACATAGCTTTAAGCAGAGGTATGATAAAGCTCACGGCTCAGGGAGAGTGACCTAGTAGCGATCAGTGAAGAGGCGGGGCCAGGAGCTCGGACTCGACCCCCGCAACCTCAACTAGGTGAGTACTAGGTGAGTACACATACACACACATACACACACATACACACACATACATACACACACACACACACACATACACACACACACACACACACACACACACATACACATACACATACACGCACACGCACACGCACACACCCACACACACACCCACACACACACCCACACACACACCCACACACACACCCACACACACACACACACACACACACACACACACCCACACACACACACACACACACACACACACACACACACACAACCACAGAACCTTCAAGGAAGTGACCGTAGGTGACTGCCACCTCTGGTCTTCAATCTACAACAGTCTTTATGAATGTTCCCAACAATTTCCTAGCGACAACAGTCAACAAAAGAGAGTGTGCGGAACAAACTTTTATTGGAATGACGACGCTTCGTCCTAGATCAAGCTCTATGCAGAGCTGTAACCTGTATTTGCAAGGCCTGGAAGACAGCAGAAACCGAGGAGATACGATTACGATGTATTAGATACTAAAGAGAACTCAACAGGGCATACAGACAGACTGGAACAAGAGAACAGATAAAAGACTCAACTATACAAGTTACAGGTGTTACTAAGTGAACAGTTTGGAAAAAAAAAGTGGTGGAAGCAAGAGCCTATACACGGTTTTAAGAGTAGGTATGATAGGCCCCATGAGGTGGCGCACAGCATGTGATTCCAGCAAGACGGTATCAGGAGCCCAGATTCGACCCTCAGCAATCACAACTGGTTAATTTCGTTTTGGATACATCAGCAGTGTGTTGGTGCCTTAGCCCACACAGGGAGGTAGAGGGGGTCGCATCAACAGGGGTCCAATTCTAGCAGATAAGTAGGCAACACACACACACACACACACACACATGACACCTCGGGGCCAGGAGCTAGGACTCGGCCCCTGCAACCTCAACTAGGTGAGTACACACACGTAGGCTACACACACACATCTACCATATACATACATGCATAACCACCCCACACACACACACACACACACACACACACACACACACACACACCAGAAAACATTTACGCACTCACCAAGAGGTGACATAAGGCCTCTAAAAAGATCAGGTGAATAAATCGCTCGCCGGCACCTCAGGAGCTCGTAAACATTCAGAGAACATCAATTTTGGCGCGCACTGCAGTCAGCTGATCTGGGGGGAATGGGGGAGGGAAGTTTTAGGGGTGTGTGTGAGATAGGAGGGGGAGCCTGGAGGTGTGTGGATCGGGGGAGGAGGAGGAAGGAGGAATGAAGACTAAGGCTTGCCTCCTGAAGGAGGTACTAGTCTTAAATCCCACACACAAACACTCCTTCGCCAGAATTATATACAGGTGTCATTCCGACAGTACCTCTATTCTTTTTTTTTAGCCAGGCGATACCTGTTCCATAATTATGAAGAGGCTGGTACTCAGTTACCCAGCGAGATGGTCCAGATAGCAACACTACAAAGTATGTAGCAGCCAAACAGTTTATTCTGATTGAAATGAGATTGTGAAGTCAGAAAGTGAACTGCACGTAGCTTTGACTGGTAAATATATAGAGAGTGTTTTTGTGTGTGGAAGGTAGGAGAGGTGGGTACATAATTACCAACAGGTGTGGTACTGGAGGCCAAGACTTGATGCTAATAACTAGTGTTCACTCTTGTTCTTCATCCTGTGTGTTCTCGTGTGCAAGTGTTCTTGTTCATCCTGTGTGTGTTCTTCTGTTCATACTGTGCAAGTGTTCACTCTTGTTCTTTCTGACTTTATACCACCTTCTTCCTCCCCCCCCCTCTCTCTCTCTCTCTATTCTTCTCTTACAGTGTTGATTACGAACAATGGTATGGTGACAACGACATGTGGAAAACGACACTTACGTATAACTCAGGGCATTTATTAGAGGAAAGCATATGGCCCCGAGTGGCTTCTTCAGGACTGAACAAGCCAATACACAAATAACCCGCACATAGAAGAGAGGAGCTTACGACGACGTTTCAGTCCGACTTGGACCGTTTACAAAGTTACACTAACAGAAAGAAGAGGAGGGAGTATATATAGGCCAGCAGACAGGGACGGGAGCAAGAGAGATAGTAGTGGAGGTGGTGGTAGTAGTAGTAGAGTCAGTCAACAAGCCACTCGTGGTGAAACGTCTCCTCTAATAGATGTCCTGAACTGTACAAAAAAGTGTCTTATTCCATAGGCTGATTGTCTTACGTGATTCCCAGCGTCCATTAATGAACACTGCCTGAGAACTCTCCCTAATACTAAAGTACAATGGCTAGCACACTAACTTCTTAGTTTTAGAAGTGGCCAGGGGTTAGATTCTTCCGTTCAGCGAGTTGTTTATGAGAGTGTAATTACGTTTTAAAGAGTCAACACCATTAACAATGTAGATGAATGGTTCAGAGAACCGACATGTTGATAAATTAGACACATGTGCAACTCTTGGGTATCTTTATTGAGGAAACGTTTCGCCACACAGTGGCTTCATCAGTCCATACGTAGGAGAAACTTGAAGAACAGGAGGAGAATGCCGTATTCTATTCAAGATTGATGGACTGAACACATCGACTCAGGGTTGAGGGACTGATTACCTCATTCTCCTCCTGTTCTTCAAGTTTTCTCCTACGTATGGACTGATGAAGCCACTGTGTGGCGAAACGTTTCCTCAATAAAGATACCCAAGAGTTGCACATGTGTCTAATTTATCACCATTAACAATGTTATATTACTTAGCATGAATACATACAAATATATTCTTGCAATAAAATATAGGATTTGGCTTACTTTTCCCCCGTAAAATGAATTTGTAGAAACAGTCTCGATTAAATGTGTTATAATTTATGTATTTTAATTAAAAATTGATGTCAGAAATGCTTCAAAGCGCTCTGAAGTCACTGAGAGGGAGAAGTCTGCTTACAGAGCGATCGTACAGCAGTCATAGCCTCTGCATCTGCTTGTTCACTGCCTGGGACATCATGTCCCGGACAACAACACAACTCCACGTCATTGCGTCACTCATGGTGATTGCTTAACCATTTCCTGAAACTTTGCACCACAGAGTAAACAAAAGCATACTGGGCCAGAGCAAATAAAACAACACTGGGAATCACAGTAATCGAGATCAACCTAAGCCGGCTATCAGAACAAAAGCAGCCACGATTGAATGGAACTCCGTGGGCAGCACAGAAAACTTTTGTTATCGTGCACAATAAGTCATCCCCGGCAGTCACAATAAAGCCATCACCATCCTCGCTCTTTGACCATCAGTGAACACCTTTATCCTTGAAGGACGAACAGATCCATGCTCCAAGAAATTATCTAAAGTTCATCACGGAGACTCGACACACAAAATCGTCACAAATAAATCCCAAAAAGCTATCACGTGTGTATTTAAATGTCAGAAATATCAAGTATAAATCCTTAAAAGTAACAACAGCAAAATCCCTAAACTATCAATGCAAAATTAAATCCTCAGCACTATTAGATATATATTTAAAACCCTCAACACTATCAAATATTAACAGTGAGAGAACTGCCAGGTCCTTACTTCCGTGACAAGTGACAGAACTGTCAAGTCCTTCCGTGACAACAGTGACACAACTTGCACGAATAAAAAAACTCCTTACCATTCTTAGAACTTAAATAGACCCTAGTACTCATCATACTGGTCCTAGACCTTCTTATACCAGTACTAGAATACAAGTAGTAAAGTCTCAAGAGCACTGACCAGGCCGTCCACCTCGGGGTCATTCATGAGGAAAGGTTTGCGGTCTCTCTCCTGGTGTTGGACGAAGGCTTGGATGTCCAAGTTGAAGGAGTCACTGCTCACAGAGTCGGCACTTTGAGTTGCCAACTCACACTTCTCGAAGAGCAAGGCTAGTAGCGGGAACAGCGGGTGTCTGCCGGAAGATATCATTATTATTATTATTATATTCATGGGAAAACTAAAAATTAAAAATCTTTAAGGAAGGGAATCCTGTAATAAGCGTCATTAGGAATATAACTAAGGATGCCCCCTTTACACACACATAAACAAGTACTCTCCTCAGAGTTCGAGTCTTAACACACGTGGGTATCATGTATATTCGAGCCCACAGTGGTTATTAATATACATATACGTCCTGCTATGCATAAAGCGGCTGTTATACTTATATACATTAGTACATCCTCGTCAAGTGGTTTTTACCGTCACTAGAGCACAGCAGCTTTGGTTAATCAATCTTGTTATTGTGTGAACTATGAATTACTTAACCCGCTATGATAACCTTTTATCTAGACAAGTACATTTAAGCAGTACATCTCTAATACAAAATAACATCGATCTAGATAAGCACATTCGTACAGCAAGTGAAAGATGTGGTAGCCAGACTCAGGTTTGGACCATCACCCACTGTGTTAGGGATGTTGTGGTAGCCAGACTCAGGTTTGGACCATCACCCACTGTGTTAGGGATGTTGTGGTAGCCAGACTCAGGTTTGGACCATCACCCACTGTGTTAGGGATGTTGTGGTAGCCAGACTCAGGTTTGGACCATCACCCACTGTGTTAGGGATGTTGTGGTAGCCAGACTCAGGTTTGGACCATCACCCACTGTGTTAGGGATGTTGTGGTAGCCAGACTCAGGTTTGGACCATCACCCACTGTGTTAGGGATGTTGTGGTAGCCAGACTCAGGTTTGGTTACAAGTACAACTGACAGTTTGGCAGACACACACAGATGATGATCAGACTAAACGCAAAGTATGTTGTCAGCGTCATGTTCACTATGTTGGACACTATGTGTTTCATTTTCCACTTATTGAGGAATATTAAATATAGTAGTACTGTAGCGTGTATGTCAAGTTATCATATTAGTGAAAATAAGATACCAGACATATTGGAGATGTGAAGACGATGTAATCAGTCCATCACCCTTGAAGTCGTAGATTTGAGGTTGTCAGTCCCTCAGCCTGGAGAAGTTCTGTTCCAAAGTCTGGAACTAACTGGAACTCAAATCTACGATTTCAAGGGTGATGGACTGATTACATCGTCTTCACATCTCTACTGCTCCTGCCTACTTTCTGTACTCGACTGAAGAAGCCTACTGTGTAGGCGAAACGTTTCGGAATAAAGTTGCCTAAATGTTGCCTATGTCTCTTACCTACCAACCTGTCGGTATTGTATACCATTTTGATATTCATACCAGACATTAAGCAATGTATCACAAATGTGCTTGTAACAGATGAAACTTCAGTTGGAAATATATATATATATATATATATATATATATATATATATATATATATATATATATATATATATATATATATATATATATATAATATATATATATGTCGTGCCGAATAGGCAGAAGTGCGATCTTGGCTTAAATAGCAACGCTCACCTTGCCATATAGGACAAGTGAAAATTTGTGTATGCAATAATTTCGTAAAATTTATTCTGAACCTAACGAGAAAAATATATTTCATTGTGTTTGTTTAGTATTAAATTATTGTAAACGTATCTAAAATATATTTAGTTGGGTTAGGCTAAAATAAATTGCACTTGTTATAATAAGGTTAGGTAAGTTTTCTAAGATTCTTTTGGTGCAAAATTAAATTTTTTCACATTAACATAAATGAAAAAAATGTATCTTTAAACGTATAAGAGAAAATTTTAGAAAGGACTTAATTTTAAATGAGTTCTTGCTAATTGACCAGTTTTACATATTCGGCACGACATATAATATATATATATATATATATATATATATATATATATATATATATATATATATATATATATATATATATATATACATATAGAAGGAATGCGGGGTAGGGGTCGTCCTCGAAAACGTTGGAAGGGGTAAGGGAGGTTTTGTGGGCGAGGGGCTTGGACTTCCAGCAGGCGTGCATGAGCGTGTTCGATAGGAGTTAATGGAGACGAATGGTATTTGATCTGTTGGAGTGTGAGCAGGGTAATATTTAGTGAAGGGATTCAGGGAAACCGGTTATTATTATATAGCCAGACTTGAGTCCTGGAAATGGGAAGTACAATGCCTGCACTTTAAAGGAGGAGTTCGGGATATTAGCAGTTTGGAGGGATATGTTGTGTATCTTTATACGTATATGCTTCTAAACTGTTGTGTTCTGAGCACCTCTGCAAAAACTGATAATGTGTGAGTGTGGTGAAAGTGTTGAATGATGATGAAAGTATTTTCTTTTTGGGGATTTTCTTTCTTTTTGGGGATTTTTTTCTTTTTGGGTCACCCTGCCTCGGTGGGAGACGGCCGACTTGTTGAAATATAAATGAATATATATATATATATATATATATATATATATATATATATATATATATATATATATATATATATATATATATATACACACACACACACACACACACACACACACACACACACAGATGTACTCCTGTTAACCCTTTTTAGGCCTAATTTTTAGGCCTTCTCTGTACCCATATGTTCCTGCGATACCGTACTCAGGATGGATAGGAGGTGCACAAACTAGCCACTACCATCCACAAGATGGATAGGAGGTGCACAAACTAGCCACTACCATCCACAAGATGGATAGGAGGTGCACAAACTAGCCACTACCATTCACAAGATGGATAGGAAGTGCACAAACTAGCCACTACCATCCACAAGATGATTAGGAGGTGCACAAACTAGCCACTACCATCCACAAGATGGATAGGAGGTGCACAAACTAGCCACTACCATTCACAAGATGGATAGGAGGTGCACAAACTAGCCACTACCATCCACAAGATGGATAGGAGGTGCACAAACTAGCCACTACCATCCACAAGATGATTAGGAGGTGCACAAACTAGCCACTACCATCCACAAGATGGATAGGAGGTGCACAAACTAGCCACTACCATTCACAAGATGGATAGGAGGTGCACAAACTAGCCACTACCATCCATAAGATGATTAGGAGGTGCACAAACTAGCCACTACTATCCACAAGATGGATAGGAGGTGCACAAACTAGCCACTACCATTCACAAGATGGATAGGAGGTGCACAAATTAGCCACTACCATCCATAAGATGGATAGGAGGTGCACAAATTAGCCACTACCATCCACAAGATGGATAGGAGGTGCACAAATTAGCCACTACCATCCACAAGATGGATAGGAGGTGCACAAATTAGCCACTACCATCCACAAGATGGATAGGAGGTGCACAAACTAGCCACTACCATCCACAAGATGGATGGGAGGTGCACAAACTAGCCACTACCATTCACAAGATGGATAGGAGGTGCACAAACTAGCCACTACCATCCACAAGATGATTAGGAGGTGCACAAACTAGTCACTACCATCCACAAGATGGATAGGAGGTGCACAAACTAGCCACTACCATTCACAAGATGGATAGGAGGTGCACAAACTAGCCACTACCATTCACAAGATGGATAGGAGGTGCACAAACTAGCCACTACCATTCACAAGATGGATAGGAGGTGCACAAATTAGCCACTACCATCCACAAGATGGATAGGAGGTGCACAAATTAGCCACTACCATCCACAAGATGGATAGGAGGTGCACAATCAACTTGAATGGTGAGAGTGGTGTGGGCTGCTGAACAAGTAACCTTTCGTTAATTTAGACAAGTCATGGGTCACCTGGTCTAACCCACCCGAGTCGCCTGGTCTAACCCACCCGAGTCGCCTGGTCTAACCCGAGTCACCTGGTCTAACCCACGCGAGTCATCTGGTCTAACCCACCCGAGTCATCTGTCTAACCCACCCGAGTCACCTGGTCTAACCGGAGGTACCTGGTCTAAACCACCCGAGTCACCTGGCCTAACCCGCCCGAGTCACCTGGTCTAACCCACCCGAGTCACCTGGTCTACCCCACCCGAGTCACCTGGTCCAATCCACGCGAGTCATCTGGTCTAACCCACCCGAG
>NC_091367.1:9617211-9674711 GCF_038502225.1 Cherax quadricarinatus
CACCTTCATACACCTCCATACACACCTTCACACACCTCCATACACACCTTCAAACACCTCCATACACACCTTCATACACCTCCATACACACCTTCACACACCTCCATACACACCTTCAAACACCTCCATACACACCTTCACACACCTCCATACACACCTTCATACACCTCCATACACACCTTCACACACCTCCATACACACCACCATCCACACCTTCAACCACCTCCATACACACCTTCAAACACCTCCATACACACCTTCACACACCTCCATACACACCTTCACACACCTCCATACACACCTTCACACACCTCCATACACACCTTCAAACACCTCCATACACACCTTCACACACCTCCATACACACCTTCACACACCTCCATACACACCTTCAAGCACCTCCATACACACCTTCAAACACCTCCATACACACCTTCACACACCTCCATACACACCTTCATACACCTCCATACACACCTTCATACAAACCTACACTTGGGCAACTTCAATAATAAGCCCCAAGTTCAAGGATTTAGCTGTTATTTACAAGGAGAAATTGTTTTAAGAACCAGAAGAACATGATGTCAGTAATAGTGGAAGTAGTAGCGGAAGCAGCAGCAGTTGTAGTAGTAGTAGTAGCAGCAGCAGCAGCAGTAGTAGTAGTAGTAGTAGTAGTAGTAGTAGTAGTAGTAGCAGCAGTAGTAGTAGTAGTAGTAGTAGTAGCAGCAGCAGCAGCAGCAGCAGTAGTAGTAGTAGCAGTAGTAGTAGTAGTAGTAGTAGTAGTAGTAGTAGTAGTAGTAGTAGTAGTAGCAGCAGCAGCAGCAGCAGCAGCAGTAGTAGTAGTAGTAGTAGTAGTAGTAGTAGTAGTAGTAGTAGTAGTAGTGTGTTTCCTGAAGTATATGGATGGAGTTATACACAAACAACCTGCACTTAGGCCACTGGAACTTATGATGACGTTTCGGTCAGACTCAGACCATTAAGTCACGGACGGAAGTTGTGAGAGCTGGGAACGCACGGACGGAAGTTGTGAGAGCTGGGAACGCACGGACGGAAGTTGTGAGAGCTGGGAACGCACGGATGGAAGTTGTGAGAGCTGGGAACGCACGGATGGAAGTTGTGAGAGGTGGGAACGCACGGATGGAAGTTGTGAGAGCTGGGAACGCACGGACGGAAGTTGTGAGAGCTGGGAACGCACGGACGGAAGTTGTGAGAGCTGGGAACGCACGGACGGAAGTTGTGACAGCTGGGAACGCACGGACGGAAGTTGTGAGAGCTGGAAACGCACGGACGGAAGTTGTGACAGCTGGGAACGCACGGACGGAAGTTGTGAGAGCTGGGAACGCACGGACGGAAGCTGTGAGAGCTGGGAATACACGGACGGAAGTTGTGAGCTGGGAACGCACGGACGGAAGTTGTGAGAGCTGGGAACGCACGGACGGAAGTTGTGAGAGCTGGGAACGCACGGACGGAAGTTGTGAGAGCTGGGAACGCACGGACGGAAGTTGTGAGAGCTGGGAGCGCACGGACGGAAGTTGTGAGAGCTTGGAACGCACAGACGGAAGTTGTGAGAGCTGGGAACGCACGGACGGAAGTTGTGAGAGCTGGGAACGCACGGACGGAAGTTGTGAGAGCTGGGAACGCACGGACGGAAGTTGTGAGAGCTGGGAACGCACGGACGGAAGTTGTGAGAGCTGGGAACGCACGGACGGAAGTTGTGAGAGCTGGGAACGCACGGACGGAAGTTGTGAGAGCTGAGAACGCACGGACGGAAGTTGTGAGAGCTGGGAACGCACGGACGGAAGTTGTGAGAGCTGGGAACGCACGGACGGAAGTTGTGAGAGCTGGGAGCGCACGGACGGAAGTTGTGAGAGCTGGGAACGCACGGACGGAAGTTGTGAGAGCTGGGAACGCACGGACGGAAGTTGTGAGAGGTGGGAACGCACGGACGGAAGTTGTGAGCTGGGAGCGCACGGACGGAAGTTGTGAGAGCTGGGAACGCACGGACGGAAGTTGTGAGAGCTGGGAACGCACGGACGGAAGTTGTGAGAGGTGGGAACGCACGGACGGAAGTTGTGAGAGCTGGGAACGCACGGACGGAAGTTGTGACAGCTGGGAACGCACGGACGGAAGTTGTGAGAGCTGGGAATACCACAGAGGAAACAGTAAACAGGAAAATCTGAGCGATTTCAGGTGTTGACACAAACATCCTCGGAGAAATGTGGGAGAAGCACAATCAGGGGAAGTGCTACCTGACACCTGTTACCTGACACAGGTGCTACCTGACACGTTACCTGACACAGGTGCTACCTGAAAACTGTTATCTGACACAGGTGCTACCTGACACCTGTTACCTGACACAGGTGCTACCTGACAACTGTTACCTGACACAGGTGCTACCTGACACAGGTGCTACCTGACAACTGTTACCTGACACAGGTGCTACCTGACACTTGTTACCTGACACAGGTGCTACCTGACACCTGTTACCTGACACAGGTGCTACCTGGCAATTGTTACCTGACACAAGTGCTACCTGACACCTGCTACCTGACACAGGTGCTACCTGACACCTGTTACCTGACACAGGTGCTACCTGACAACTGTTACTTGACACAGATGCTACCTGACAACTGTTACCTGACACAGGTGCTACCTGACAACTGTTACCTGACACAGGTGCTACCTGACACCTGTTACCTGACACAGGTGCTACCTGACACCTGTTACCTGACACAGGCGCTACCTGACACAGGTGCTACGTGACAACTGTTACCTGACACAGGTGCTACCTGACAACTGTTACCTGACACAGGTGCTACCTGACAACTGTTACCTGACACAGGTGCTACCTGACACCTGTTACCTGACACAGGTGCTATCTGACAACTGTTACTTGACACAGGTGCTACCTGACACCTGTTACTTGACACAGGTGCTACCTGACAACTTTTACCTGATACAGGTGCTACCTGACACCTGTTACCTGACACAGGTGTTACCTGACACAGGTGCTACCTGACACCTGTTACCTGACACAGGTGCTACCTGACAACTGTTACCTGACACAGGTGCTACCTGACAACTGTTACCTGACAGGTGCTACCTGATACCTGACACAGGTGCTACCTGACACCTGTTACCTGACACAGGTGCTACCTGACACCTGTTACCTGACACAGGTGCTACCTGACAACTGTTACCTGACACAGGTGTTACCTGACACCTGTTACCTGTCACAGGTGCTACCTGACACCTGTTACCTGACACAGGTGCTACCTGACAACTATTACCTGACACAGGTGCTACCTGACAACTGTTACCTGACATAGGTGCTACCTGACACCTGTTACCTGACACAGGTGCTACCTGACACCTGTTACCTGACACAGGTGCTACCTTACAACTGTTACCTGACACAGGTGCTACCTGACAACTGTTACCTGACACAGGTGCTACCTGATACCTGTTACCTGACATAGGTGCTACCTGACACTTGTTACCTGACACCTGTTACCTGACACAGGTGCTACCTGACAACTGTTACCTGACACAGGTGCTACCTGACAACTGTTACCTGACACAGGTGCTACCTGACAACTGTTACCTGACACAGGTGCTACCTGACAACTGTTACCTGACACAGGTGCTACCTGATACCTGTTACCTGACACAGGTGCTACCTGACACCTGTTACCTGACACCTGTTACCTGACACAGGTGCTACCTGACAAGTGTTACCTGACACAGGTGCTACCTGACAACTGTTACCTGACACAGGTGCTACCTGACACCTGTTACCTGACACAGGTGCTACCTGACACCTGTTACCTGACACAGGTGCTACCTGACAACTATTACCTGACACAGGTGCTACCTGACAACTGTTACCTGACAACTATTACCTGACACAGGTGCTACCTGACAACTGTTACCTGACACCTGTTACCTGACACAGGTGCTACCTGACACAGGTGCTACATGACAACTGTTACTTGAAACAGGTGCTACCTGACACCTGTTACCTGACACAGGTGCTACGTGACAACTGTTACCTGACACAGGTGCTACCTGACACCTGTTACCTGACACAGGGGCTACCAGACACAGGGGCTACCTAACACAGGGGCTACCAGACACAGGGACTACCAGACACAGGGGCTATGTGACACAGGGGCTACCTGACACAGGGGCTACCTGACACAGGGGCTACCTGACACCAGTGTCAGGTATGGTGTTTACTGATCCACAATTTCAACAATAATACTGAATCTGTGTCCAATAAAACGGTAAACTGCATATAACTCAGAACTGTGAACATACTAACAAAGTCAGGTAATATTATCCAACAAATACAATAGGAAAAAAAAGTGTATAGGCAATCCAAATTAAGATTTTTAGGCCACTAACTTAAAAACATGACTGTGACTTTACACACACACACACACACACACACACACACACACGTCAAGAAGTTAGAGAAAGTACAAAGGTTTGCAACAAGGCTAGTCCCAGAGCTCAAGGGAATGTCGTACGAGGAAAGGTTAAGGGAAATCGGACTGACGACACTGGAGGACAGAAGGGTCAGGGGAGACATGATAACGACATACAAGATACTGCGGGGAATAGACAAGGTGGACAGAGATAGGATGTTCCAGAGAGGGGACACAGGGACAAGGGGTCACAACTGGAAGCTGAAGACTCAGACGAGTCACAGGGACGTTAGGAAGTATTTCTTCAGTCATAGAGTTGTCAGCAAGTGGAATAGCCTAGCAAGTGAAGTAGTGGAGGCAGGAACCATACATAGTTTTAAGAAGAGGTATGACAAAGCTCAGGAAGCAGAGAGAGAGAGGATCCAGTAGCGATCAGTGAAGAGGCGGGGCCAGGAGCTGAGTCTCGACCCCTGCAACCACAATTAGGTGAGTACAATTAGGTGAGTACACACACACACACACACACACCTACAGGTACTGGAAATCCTGAATCAGAAACCTACTGGAGTTCTATGACAGGGTGACAGCAGTAAAACAAGAGAGAGAGGGGTGGGTAGATTGCGTTTTCTTGGACTGTAGGAAGGCTTTTGACACAGTTCCACACAAGAGATTAGTGCATAAGCTGGAGGACCAGGCAGGAATAACAGGGAAGGCACTGCAATGAATCAGGGAATACCTGTCGGGAAGACATCAGCGATTTATGTTACTTGACGAGGCGCTGTATCGGGTATTTGTGAACGACATGACGGAAGGAATAGACTCAGAAGTGTCCCTGTTTGCAGATGATGTGAAGTTGATGAGAAGAATTCAATGGGACGAGGACCAGGCAGAACTACAGAGGAATCTCGACAGGCTGCAGACCTGGTCCAGAAACTGCCTCCTGGAGTTCAACCCCACCAAGTGCAAAGTCATGAAGATTAGGGAAGGGCAAAGAAGACCGCAGACGGAGTACAGTCTAGGGGGCCAGAGACTACAAACCTCACTCGAGGAAAAGGATCTTGGGGTGAGTATAACACCGGGTACATCTCCTGAGGTGCAGAAGACTAGTCCCGGAGTTAAGAGGCACATCCTTTCAGGAGAGGTTAAGGGAAATCGACCTGACAACACTGGAGGACAAGAGAGATAGGGGGATATGATAAAGACATATAAAATACTGAGAAGAATTGACAAGGTGGACAGAGACAGGATGTTCCAGAGATTGGACATAGCAACAAGTGGTCACAATCAGAAGTTGAAGACTCAGATGAATCAGAGGGATGTTAGGAAGTATTTCTTCAGTCACAGAGTTGTCAAGAAGTGAAATAGTCTGGGAAGTGATGTAGTGGAGGCAGGATCCATACATAGTTTTAAGAGGTATAATAAACCTCATGGAGCAGGAAGAGTGATCTAGTAGCGGGGGCAGGAGCTGTGACTCGACCCCTGCAACCACAACTAAGCGAGTACACACACACACACACACACACATTCCCATTTCTCTGAAGATGTGTGTGAGCACATGAAAGCGCTCAGGCTTTCCTGTTAATTCTTTACACTGTGTGTGTGTGTACTCACCTAATTGTGGATGCAGGGGTCGAGACTCAGCTCCTGGGTCCGCCTCTTCACTGGTCACTACTAGGTCCTCTCTCTCCCTGCTCCATGAGCTTCATCATACCTCGTCTTAAAACTATGTATGGTTCCTGCCTCCACTACATCACTTGTCAGACTGTTTTCCTTCCTGACAACTCTATGAACGAAGAAATACTTCCTAACATCTCTTTGACTCATTTTCAATTTCCAATTGTGTCCCATCTCTGGAACATCCTGTCTCTGTCCACCTTGTCTATTCCTCGCAGTATTTTGTATTTCGTTATCATGTCTCCCCTGACCCTCTTGTCCTCCAGTGTTGTCAGGCCGATTTTTCTTAACCTTTCTTCATAGGACATTGCCTTAGCTCTGGAACTAATCTTGTCGCAAACCTTTGCACTTTCTCTAATTTCTTGACGTGCTTGATCAAGTGCGGGTTCCAACGAGTGCTGCATACTCCAATATGGGCCTGACGTACACGGTGTTACAGAGTCTTGAACGATTCCTTACTGAGGTATCGGAACGCTATTCTCAGGTTTGCCAGGCGCCCATATGCTGCAGCAGTTATCTAGTTGATGTGTGTCTCCGGAGAAATGCTCGGTGTTATGGTCACCCCAAGATCTTTCTCCTTGAGTGAGGTTTGCAGTCTTTGGCCACCTAGCCTATACTCTGTCTACGGTCTTCTTTGCCCTTCTCCGATCTTCATGACTTTGCATTTGGCAGGGTTAAATTCGTGGATCAAGCTTCCAGCCTGTCCAGGTCTCTTTGTAGTCCTGCCTGATTTGATTTGATTCCCATTAACTTCACAACACCTGCGAACAGGGACACTTCTGAGTCTATACCTTCCATCATGTCATTCACATATACCAAAAGTAGCACTGACTGACCCCTGTGGAACCCCGCTCGTCACGGCGTCCACTGTGATACCTCATCACGGACCATGACTCGTTGTTGTCTCCCTGTTAGGTATTCTCTGATCCACTGCTCCACCACTCTCCTCCTGATAATCTTCTCCATGACTCTGCATGCTGTACACGTCAGTGACACTGGTGTGTGTGTGTGTGTGTGTGTGTGTGTGTGTGTGTGTGTGTGTGTGTGTATGTGTACTCACCTAGTTGAGGTTGCGGGGGTCGAGTCCGAGCGTGTGTGTGTGCCATTTCTAGTGCAAATTGTGGGGGGACCCACAGCCTCGGAGCAGTAGACGAAATATATATGTTCCTGGTATACGTACGAGAAACATACCTGCATGATGTTCAGGGAAATATACCAGTATGATGTTCAGGGAAATATACTTGCATGATGTTCTGGGTTGGTCTATGTCTCAATCTCTCTCTCTCTCTCTCTACCTCTTCCTGTGTCCTCCCTTATCTCCATCATTCTCTCTCCACGCCTTCTCTCTCTCTTTCCTCCTTCCTCTCTTCCTGCTCCCTCCCAGCCTCCTCCATCTCACTAAAGTCTCCTTCCATTTCCGTCTTCGACTCTCCATCACTTCCCCTTTCCTTCCATCCATCACTTTATTATCCTCCCTACTTCTTCTCCCATTTCCACTTCCATCTTTCCCTTAGTATTAGTATCTCTACTTCTTATTATAATTTTTAACCTTCCTTCTTAATCTGTGCCTTGCCTGTCTCTTCTTATCTTCCTCTCTTCTTATCTCCCTCAGTCCCTCCTTCCAATTTTCCTCCCTTATTACTCCTCTTCTCCTTGCTTACTTCTTTTGTCCCTCTTTTATTACTTCCCTCTCTTCTTCCTTCTTCCCAGTCTTCCTATCTTCTTCCTTCCTTCTCGTCCAATATTTTCCCTGCTTCACATTTTCCATCTACATTTCCCTTATCTCCTTCCTTCATTGTTTTCCTCCTTCTTTCTCTCCGTCTCACTTTGTATCCTTGCTTCCTTCTCTCCCAGCTTCCCTCCCACTCTCCCAGCTTCCCTCCCACTCTCCCAGCTTCCCTCCCACTCTCCCAGCTTCCCTCCCACTCTCCCAGCTTCCCTCCCACTCTCCTACCTTCCCTCCCACTCTCCCAGCTTCCCTCCCACTCTCCCAGCTTCCCTCCCACTCTCCTACCTTCCCTCCCACTCTCCCAGCTTCCCTAACACTCTCCCAGCTTCCCTCCCACTCTCCCAGCTTCCCTCCCACTCTCCCAGCTTCCCTCCCACTCTCCTACCTTCCCTCCCACTCTCCCAGCTTCCCTCCCACTCTCCCAGCTTCCCTAACACTCTCCCAGCTTCCCTCCCACTCTCCCAGCTTCCTTCCCACTCTCCCAGCTTCCCTTCCACTCTCCCACCTTCCCTCCCAGTCTCCCAACTTCCCTCCCACTCTCTCAGCTTCCCTGCCACTCTCCCAGCTTCCCTCCCACTGTCCCAGCTTCCCTCCCACTCTCCCACCTTCCCTCCCACTCTCCCAGCTTCCCTCCCACTCTCCCAGCTTCCCTCCCACTCTCCCAGCTTCCCTCCCACTCTCCCACCTTCCCTCCCACTCTCTCACCTTCCCTCTCACTCTCCCACCTTCCCTTCCACTCTCCCAACTTCCCTCCCACTCTCCCACCTTCCCTCCCACTCTCCCACCTTCCCTCCCACTCTCCCAGCTCTCCTCCCACTCTCCCAGCCTCCCTTCCACTCTCCCAGCCTCCCTCCCACTCTCCCAGCCTCCCTCCCACTCTCCCAGCCTCCCTACCACTCTCCCAGACTCCCTCCCACTCTCCCAGCTTCCCTCCCACTCTCTCAGCCTCCCTCCCACTCTCCCAGCCTCCCTCCCACTCTCCCAGCTTCCCTCCCACTCTCCCAGCCTCCTTCCCACTCTCCCAGCCTCCCTCCCACTCTCCCACCTTCCCTCCCACTCCCCCACCTTCCCTCCCACTCTCCCACCTTTCCTCCCACTCTTCCAGCTTCCCTCCCACTCTCCCAGCCTCCCTCCCACTCTCCCAGCTTCCCTCCCACTCTCCCAGCCTCCCTCCCACTCTCCCAGCTTCCCTCCCACTCTCACAGCTTCCCTCCCACTCTCCCAGCTTCACTCCCACTCTCCCACCTTCCCTCCCACTCTCCCAGCCTCCCTCCCACTCTCCCAGCTTCCCTCCCACTCTCCCAGCTTCCCTCCCACTCTCCCAGCTTCCCTCCCACTCTCCCAGCTTCCCTCCCACTCTCCCAGCTTCCCTCCCACTCTCCCAGCTTCCCTCCCACTCTCCCAGCTTCCCTCCCACTCTCCCAGCTTCCCTCCCACTCTCCCAGCTTCCCTCCCACTCTCCCAGCTTCCCTCCCACTCTCCCAGCTTCCCTCCCACTCTCCCACCTTCCCTCCCGCTCTCCCACCTTCCCTCCCACTCTCCCAGCTTCCATCCCGCTCTTCCAGCTTCCCTCCCACTCCCCCACCTTCCCTCCCACTCTCCCACCTTCCCTCCCACTCTCCTAGCTTCCCTCCCACTCTCCCAGCTTCCCTCCCACTCTCCCAGGTTCCCTCCCCACCTCCCATGTCTACATCTCAAGCAGTCAGGGCTGGAGATTAGCCACGTTATTAAAATTTAGCCATAAATTGCGAGGTCCTGCATTCAGAGGGTTGGCTCTGATCCTCATATTGTAAACATGAATATCGCTCTTACGTCACCTGTGAATAGAGCTGCAATTGACGAGCCCAAGCACTTCACTTTAATCTTTCTTGATGACGCTGGAGGTGAGGCCGCTGGTGGAGGGGAGTGGTAGGGGGATAGGGGAGTGAGGTGTGGGTGTGGGAGGGGGGTGGTGGTGGTGCTGGTGGTAGTGTTGGTGGTGAGTAGCGGTGTGTGGTGGTGTGGTGATGCGTGGCGGTGAATGGTGGTGTGATGGTGACTGGTGGTGATGTGTGGCGGTGAGTGGTGGTATGTTGTGGTGTGTGGTGGTGAGTGGTGGTGGTGTGTGGCGGTGTGTGGTGGTGAGTGGTGATGGTGGAGTGGTAGTGATGGCGAGTGGTAGTGAAGGTGAGTGGTAGTGATGGTGAGTAGTGATGGTGGGTGGTAGTGATGGCCAGTGGTAATGATGGTCAGTGGTAGTGATGGTGAGAGGTAGTGATGGTGAGTGGTAGTGATGGCGAGTGGAAGTGATGGTGAGTGGTAGTGATGGCGAGTGGTAGTGATGGTGAGTGGTAGTGATGGTGAGTGGTAGTGAAGGTGAGCGGAAGTGGTAAGTGGTAGTAATGGTGTGTGGTAGTGATGGTGAGTGGTAGTGATGGTGAGTGGTAGTGATGGCGAGTGGAAGTGATGGTGAGTGGTAGTGATGGTGAGTGGTAGTGATGGTGAGTGGTAGTGATGGTGAGTGGTAGTGATGGCGAGTGGAAGTGATGGTGAGTGGTAGTGATGGTGAGTGGTAGTGATGGTGAGTGGTAGTGATGGCGAGTGGAAGTGATGGCGAGTGGAAGTGATGGTGAGTGGTAGTGATGGTGAGTGGTAGTGATGGTGAGTGGTAGTGATGGTGAGTGGTAGTGATGGCGAGTGGAAGTGATGGTGAGTGGTAGTGATGGTGAGTGGTAGTGATGGTGAGTGGTAGTGATGGTGAGTGGTAGTGATGGTGAGTGGTAGTGATGGCGAGTGGAAGTGATGGTGAGTGGTAGTGATGGCGAGTGGTAGTGATGGTGAGTGGTAGTGATGGTGAGTGGTAGTGAAGGTGAGCGGAAGTGGTAAGTGGTAGTGATGGTGAGTGGTAGTGATGGTGAGTGGTAGTGATGGTGAGTGGTAGTGATGGCGAGTGGTAGTGATGGTGAGTGGTAGTGATGGTGAGTGGTAGTGAAGGTGAGCGGAAGTGGTAAGTGGTAGTAATGGTGAGTGGTAGTGATGGCGAGTGGAAGTGATGGTGAGTGGTAGTGATGGTGAGTGGTAGTGATGGTGAGTGGTACTGATGGCGAGTGGAAGTGATGGTGAGTGGTAGTGATGGCGAGTGGTAGTGATGGTGAGTGGTAGTGATGGTGAGTGGTAGTGAAGGTGAGCGGAAGTGGTAAGTGGTAGTAATGGTGTGTGGTAGTGATGGCGAGTGGTAGTGATGGTGAGTGGTAGTGGTGAGTGGTAGTGATGGTGAGTGGTAGTGATGGTGAGTGGTAGTGGTGAGTGGTAGTGATGGTGAGTGGTAGTGGTGAGTGGTAGTGATGGTGAGTGGTAGTGATGGTGAGTGGTAGTGGTGAGTGGTAGTGATGGCGAGTGGTAGTGATGGTGAGTGGTAGTGATGGCGAGTGGTAGTGATGGTGAGTGGTAGTGATGGTGAGTGGTAGTGATGGCGAGTGGAAGTGATGGTGAGTGGTAGTGATGGTGAGTGGTAGTGATGGTGAGTGGTAGTGATGGTGAGTGGTAGTGAAGGTGAGCGGAAGTGGTAAGTGGTAGTAATGGTGTGTGGTAGTGATGGCGAGTGGTAGTGATGGTGAGTGGTAGTGATGGTGAGTGGAAGTGATGGTGAGTGGTAGTGATGGTGAGTGGTAGTGATGGTGAGTGGTAGTGAAGGTGAGCGGAAGTGGTAAGTGGTAGTAATGGTGTGTGGTAGTGATGGTGAGTGGTAGTGAAGGTGAGCGGAAGTGGTAAGTGGTAGTAATGGTGTGTGGTAGTGATGGCGAGTGGTAGTGATGGTGAGTGGTAGTGATGGTGAGTGGTAGTGGCGAGTGGTAGTGGTGAGTGGTAGTGATGGCGAGTGGTAGTGATGGTGAG
Organism: Cherax quadricarinatus; assembly: GCF_038502225.1. Lineage (NCBI taxonomy): Eukaryota > Metazoa > Arthropoda > Malacostraca > Decapoda > Parastacidae > Cherax > Cherax quadricarinatus. The sequence goes on from NC_091367.1 coordinate 9,628,918, forward strand.
TGGTAGTGATGGTGAGTGGTAGTGATGGTGAGTGGTAGTGATGGCGAGTGGTAGTGATGGCGAGTGGTAGTGATGGTGAGTGGTAGTGATGGTGAGTGGTAGTGATGGCGAGTGGTAGTGATGGTGAGTGGTAGTGATGGTGAGTGGTAGTGATGGTGAGTGGTAGTGATGGCGAGTGGTAGTGATGGTGAGTGGTAGTGATGGCGAGTGCTAGTGATGGTGAGTGGTAGTGATGGCGAGTGGTAGTGATGGTGAGTGGTAGTGATGGCGAGTGGTAGTGATGGTGAGTGGTAGTGATGGCGAGTGGTAGTGATGGTGAGTGGTAGTGATGGTGAGTGGTAGTGATGGTGAGTGGTAGTGATGGTGAGTGGTAGTGATGGCGAGTGGTAGTGATGGTGAGTGGTAGTGATGGCGAGTGGTAGTGATGGTGAGTGGTAGTGATGGCGAGTGGTAGTGATGATGAGTGGTAGTGTGAGTGGTAGTGATGGTGAGTGGTAGTGATGGTGAGTGGTAGTGATGGTGAGTGGTAGTGATGTAGTGGTAGTGATGGTGAGTGGTAGTGATGGTGAGTGGTAGTGATGGCGAGTGGTAGTGATGGTGAGTGGTAGTGATGGTGAGTGGTAGTGATGGTGAGTGGTAGTGATGGCGAGTGGTAGTGATGGTGAGTGGTAGTGATGGTGAGTGGTAGTGATGGTGAGTGGTAGTGATGGCGAGTGGTAGTGATGGTGAGTGGTAGTGATGGCGAGTGGTAGTGATGGTGAGTGGTAGTGATGGTGAGTGGTAGTGATGGTGAGTGGTAGTGATGGTGAGTGGTAGTGATGGCGAGTGGTAGTGATGGCGAGTGGTAGTGATGGTGAGTGGTAGTGATGGCGAGTGGTAGTGATGGCGAGTGGTTGTGATGGTGAGTGGTAGTGATGGTGAGTGGTAGAGATGGTGGGTGGTAGTGATGGCGAGTGGTAGTGATGGCGAGTGGTAGTGATGTGGTAGTGATGGCGAGTGGTAGTGATGTGGTTGTGATGGTGAGTGGTAGTGATGGTAGTGATGGTGAGTGGTAGTGATGGTGTGATGGTGTGATGGTGAGTGGTAGTGATGGTGAGTGAGTGGTAGTGATGGTGAGTGGTAGTGATGGTGGTAGTGATGTGAGTGGTATGGTGAGTGGTAGTGATGGTGAGTGGTAGTGATGGTGAGTGGTAGTGATGGCGAGTGGTAGTGATGGTGAGTGGTAGTGATGGTGAGTGGTAGTGATGGTGAGTGGTAGTGATGGTGAGTGGTAGTGATGGCGAGTGGTAGTGATGATGAGTGGTAGTGATGGTGAGTGGTAGTGATGGTGAGTGGTAGTGATGATGAGTGGTAGTGATGGTGAGTGGTAGTGATGGTGAGTGGTAGTGATGATGAGTGGTAGTGATGGTGAGTGGTAGTGATGATGAGTGGTAGTGATGGCGAGTGGTAGTGATGGTGAGTGGTAGTGATGGCAAGTGGTAGTGATGTAGTGGTATGATGTGAGTGGTAGTGATGGTGAGTGGTAGTGATGGTGAGTGGTAGTGATGGAGGTAGTGATGGCGAGTGGTAGTGATGGTAGAGTGGTAGTGATGGTGGTAGTGATGTAGTGGTAGTGATGTGAGTGGTAGTGATGATGAGTGGTAGTGATGATGAGTGGTAGTGATGGCGAGTGGTAGTGATGGTGAGTGGTAGTGATGATGAGTGGTAGTGATGGTGAGTGGTAGTGATGATGAGTGGTAGTGATGATGAGTGGTAGTGATGATGAGTGGTAGTGATGGTGAGTGGTAGAGTGGTAGTGATGGTGAGTGGTGAGTGGTAGTGATGTGAGTGGTAGTGATGGTGGTAGTGATGGCGAGTGATGGTGAGTGGTGAGTGGTAGTGATGGTGAGTGATGATGTGGTAGTGCGTAGTGATGATGAGTGGTAGTGATGGTGAGTGGTAGTGATGATGAGTGGTAGTGATGATGAGTGGTAGTGATGATGAGTGGTAGTGATGGCGAGTGGTAGTGATGGTGAGTGGTAGTGATGGTGAGTGGTAGTGATGGTGAGTGGTAGTGATGGTGAGTGGTAGTGATGGTGAGTGGTAGTGATGGTGAGTGGTAGTGATGGTGAGTGGTAGTGATGGTGAGTGGTAGTGATGGTGAGTGGTAGTGATGGTGAGTGGTAGTGATGGTGAGTGGTAGTGATGATGAGTGGTAGTGAAGGCGAGTGGTAGTGATGGAGAGTGGTAGTGATGGTGAGTGGTTGTGATGGTGAGTGGTAGTGATGGTGAGTGGTAGTGATGGTGAGTGGTTGTGATGGTGAGTGGTAGTGATGGTGAGTGGTAGAGATGGTGAGTGGTAGTGATGGCGAGTGGTAGTGATGGTGAGTGGTAGTGATGGTGAGTGGTAGTGATGATGAGTGGTAGTGAAGGCGAGTGGTAGTGATGGTGAGTGGTAGTGATGGTGAGTGGTAGTGATGGTGAGTGGTAGTGATGGCGAGTGGTAGTGATGCTGAATGGTGGTGATGGAGAGTGGTAGTGATGGTGAGTGGTAGTGATGGTGAGTGGTAGTGATGGTGAGTGGTAGTGATCGTGAGTGGTAGTGATCGTGAGTGACAGTGATGGTGAGCGGTAGTGATAGTGATGACGAGTGACAGTGATGGTGAGTGGTAGTGATGGTAGTAGCGTTGGTGATGTGGTAGTGGTGATGATGGTAGCGCTGGTTATGTGGTTGTAGTGATGATGGTAGTAGCGCTGGTGATGTGGTTGTAGTGATGATGATGGTAGTAGCGCTGGTTATGTGGTTGTAGTGATGATGATGATGGTAGTAGCGCTGGTGATGTGCTTGTAGTGATGATGATGGTAGTAGCGCTGGTGATGTGGTTGTAGTGATGATGATGGTAGTAGCGCTGGTTATGTGGTTGTAGTGATGATGGTAGTAGCGCTGGTGATGTGGTTGGAGTGATGATGATGGTAGTAGCGCTGGTGATGTGGTTGTAGTGATGATGATGATGGTAGTAGCGCTGGTGATGTGCTTGTAGTGATGATGATGGTAGTAGCGCTGGTGATGTGGTTGTAGTGATGATGATGGTAGTAGCGCTGGTGATGTGGTTGTAGTGATGATGATGATGGTTGTAGTGATGATGGTAGTAGCGCTGGTGATGTGGTTGTAGTGATGATGATAGTAGTAGCGCTGGTGCTGTGGTTGTAGTGATGATGATGGTAGTAGCGCTGGTGATGTGGTTGTAGTGATGATGGTAGTAGCGCTGGTGCTGTGGTTGTAGTGATGATGATGGTAGTAGCGCTGGTTATGTGGTTGTAGTGATGATGGTAGTAGCGCTGGTGATGTGGTTGGAGTGATGATGATGGTAGTAGCGCTGGTGATGTGGTTGTAGTGATGATGATGATGGTAGTAGCGCTGGTGATGTGCTTGTAGTGATGATGATGGTAGTAGCGCTGGTGATGTGGTTGTAGTGATGATGATGGTAGTAGCGCTGGTGATGTGGTTGTAGTGATGATGATGATGGTAGTAGCGCTGGTGATGTGGTTGTAGTGATGATGATGGTAGTAGCGCTGGTGATGTGGTTGTAGTGATGATGATGGTAGTAGCGCTGGTGATGTGGTTGTAGTGATGATGGTAGTAGCGCTGGTGATGTGGTTGTAGTGATGATGATGGTAGTAGCGCTGGTGATGTGGTTGTAGTGATGATGGTAGTAGCGCTGGTGATGTGGTTGTAGTGATGATGATGGTAGTAGCGCTGGTGATGTGGTTGTAGTGATGATGATGGTAGTAGCGCTGGTGATGTGGTTGTAGTGATGATGATGGTAGTAGCGCTGGTGATGTGGTTGTAGTGATGATGATGGTAAGTAGCGCTGGTAATGTGGTTGTAGTGATGATGGTAGTAACGCTGGTGATGTGGTTGTAGTGATGATGGTAGTAACGCTGGTGATGTGGTTGTAGTGATGATGATGGTAGTAGCGCTGGTGATGTGGCTGTAATGATGATGATGGTAGTAGCGCTGGTGATGTGGTTGTAGTGATGATGATGGAAGTAGCGCTGGTGATGTGGTTGTAGTGATGATGGTAGTAGCGCTGGTGATGTGTTTGTAGTGATGATGATGGTAGTAGCGCTGGTGATGTGGTTGTAGTGATGATAATGGTAGTAGCGCTGGTGATGTGGTTGTAGTGATGATGACGGTAGTAGCGCTGGTGATGTGGTTGTAGTGATGATGATGGTAGTAGAGCTGGTGATGTGGTTGTAGTGATGATGGTAGTAGTGCTGATGTGGTTGTAGTGATGATGGTAGTAGCGCTGGTGATGTGGTTGTAGTGATGATGGTAGTAGTGCTGGTGATGTGGTTGTAGTGATGATAATGGTAGTAGCGCTGGTGTTGTGGTTGTAGTGATGATGATGGTAGTAGCGCTGGTGATGTGGTTGTAGTGATGATGATAGTAGTAGCGCTGGTGCTGTGGTTGTAGTGATGATGATGGTAGTAGCGCTGGTGATGTGGTTGTAGTGATGATGGTAGTAGCGCTGGTGATGTGGTTGTAGTGATGATGGTAGTAGCGCTGGTGATGTGGTTGTAGTGATGATGATGGTAGTAGCGCTGGTGATGTGGCTGTAGTGATGATGATGATAGTAGCGCTGGTGATGTGGCTGTAATGATGATGATGGTAGTAGCGCTGGTGATGTGGTTGTAGTGATGATGGTAGTAGCGCTGGTGATGTGGTTGTAGTGATGATGATGGTAGTAGCGCTGGTGATGTGGCTGTAGTGATGATGATGCGCTGGTGATAGTAGCGCTGGTGATGTGGTTGTAGTGATGATGATGGTAGTAGCGCTGGTGATGTGGTTGTAGTGATGATGATGATGATAGTAGCGCTGGTGATGTGGTTGTAGTGATGATGATGGTAGTAGCGCTGGTGATGTGGTTGTAGTGATGATGATGGTAGTAGCGCTGGTGATGTGGTTGTAGTGATGATGATGGTAGTAGCGCTGGTGATGTGGTTGTAGTGATGATGATGGTAGTAGCGCTGGTGATGTGGTTGTAGTGATGATGATGGTAGTAGCGCTGGTGATGTGGTTGTAGTGATGATGATGGTAGTAGCGCTGGTGATGTGGTTGTAGTGATGATGATGGTAGTAGCGCTGGTGATGTGGTTGTAGTGATGATGATGGTAGTAGCGCTGGTGATGTGGTTGTAGTGATGATGATGGTAGTAGCGCTGGTGATGTGGTTGTAGTGATGATGATGGTAGTAGCGCTGGTGATGTGGTTGTAGTGATGATGATGGTAGTAGCGCTGGTGATGTGGTTGTAGTGATGATGATGGTAGTAGCGCTGGTGATGTGGTTGTAGTGATGATGATGGTAGTAGCGCTGGTGATGTGGTTGTAGTGATGATGATGGTAGTAGCGCTGGTGATGTGGTTGTAGTGATGATGGTAGTAGCGCTGGTGATGTGGTTGTAGTGATGATGATGGTAGTAGCGCTGGTGATGTGGTTGTAGTGATGATGATGGTAGTAGCGCTGGTGATGTGGTTGTAGTGATGATGATGGTAGTAGCGCTGGTGATGTGGTTGTAGTGATGATGGTAGTAGCGCTGGTGATGTGGTTGTAGTGATGATGATGGTAGTAGCGCTGGTGATGTGGTTGTAGTGATGATGGTAGTAGCGCTGGTGATGTGGTTGTAGTGATGATGGTAGTAGCGCTGGTGATGTGGTTGTAGTGATGATGATGGTAGTAGCGCTGGTGATGTGGTTGTAGTGATGATGATGGTAGTAGCGCTGGTGATGTGGTTGTAGTGATGATGATGGTAGTAGCGCTGGTGATGTGGTTGTAGTGATGATGATGGTAGTAGCGCTGGTGATGTGGTTGTAGTGATGATGATGGTAGTAGCGCTGGTGATGTGGTTGTAGTGATGATGATAGTAGTAGCGCTGGTGATGTGGCTGTAATGATGATGATGGTAGTAGCGCTGGTGATGTGGTTGTAGTGATGATGATAGTAGTAGCGCTGGTGATGTGGCTGTAATGATGATGATGGTAGTAGCGCTGGTGATGTGGTTGTAGTGATGATGATGGTAGTAGCGCTGGTGATGTGGCTGTAATGATGATGATGGTAGTAGCGCTGGTGATGTGGTTGTAGTGATGATGATGGTAGTAGCGCTGGTGATGTGGTTGTAGTGATGATGATGGTAGTAGCGCTGGTGATGTGGTTGTAGTGATGATGATGGTAGTAGCGCTGGTGATGTGGTTGTAGTGATGATGATGGTAGTAGCGCTGGTGATGTGGTTGTAGTGATGATGATGGTAGTAGCGCTGGTGATGTGGTTGTAGTGATGATGATGGAAGCAGCGCTGGTGATGTGGTTGTAGTGATGATGATGGAAGTAGCGCTGGTGATGTGGTTGTAGTGATGATGATGGTAGTAGCGCTGGTGATGTGGTTGTAGTGATGATGATGGTAGTAGCGCTGGTGATGTGGTTGTAGTGATGATGATGGTAGTAGCGCTGGTGATGTGGTTGTAGTGATGATGATGGTAGTAGCGCTGGTGATGTGGTTGTAGTGATGATGATGGAAGTAGCGCTGGTGATGTGGTTGTAGTGATGATGGTAGTAGCGCTGGTGATGTGGTTGTAGTGATGATGATGGTAGTAGCGCTGGTGTTGTGGTTGTAGTGATGATGATGGTAGTAGCGCTGGTGTTGTGGTTGTAGTGATGATGATGGTAGTAGCGCTGGTGTTGTGGTTGTAGTGATGATGGTAGTAGCGCTGGTGATGTGGTTGTAGTGATGATGATGGTAGTAGCGCTGGGGTTGTGGTTGTAGTGATGATGGTAGTAGCGCTGGTGATGTGGTTGTAGTGATGATGGTAGTAGCGCTGATGTGGTTGTAGTGATGATGGTAGTAGCGCTGGTGATGTGGTTGTAGTGATGATGGTAGTAGCGCTGATGTGGTTGTAGTGATGATGGTAGTAGCGCTGATGTGGTTGTAGTGATGGTAGTAGCGCTGATGTGGTTGTAGTGATGATGGTAGTAGCGCTGATGTGGTTGTAGTGATGATGGTAGTAGCGCTGATGTGGTTGTAGTGATGATGGTAGTAGCGCTGATGTGGTTGTAGTGATGATGGTAGTAGCGCTGATGTGGTTGTAGTGATGATGGTAGTAGCGCTGATGTGGTTGTAGTGATGATGGTAGTAGCGCTGATGTGGTTGTAGTGATGATGGTAGTAGCGCTGATGTGGTTGTAGTGATGATGGTAGTAGCGCTGATGTGGTTGTAGTGATGATGGTAGTAGCGCTGATGTGGTTGTAGTGATGATGGTAGTAGCGCTGATGTGGTTGTAGTGATGATGGTAGTAGCGCTGATGTGGTTGTAGCTATATTTGTTGTTGTTAGGTTATAGTTATTCTTTTTCTCATTGTGGTTATTCTTGTATTTGTTATTGTTCTTATTGTTCTTGTTTAAAGTGAAAATGGTCTCCTAGCAGTGGTTAATGGGTTAAAAATTATCTTCCAGCAGTGGTTAATGGGTTAAAAATGATCTTCCAGCAGTGGTTAATGGGTTAAAAATGATCTTCCAGCAGTGGTTAATGGGTTAAAAATGATCTTCCAGCAGTGGTTAATGGGTTAAAAATGATCTTCCAGCAGTGGTTAATGGGTTGAAAATGATCTTCCAGCAGTGGTTAATGGGTTAAAAATGATCTTCCAGCAGTGGTTAATGGGTTAAAAATGATCTTCCAGCAGTGGTTAATGGGTTAAAAATGATCTTCCAGCAGTGGTTAATGGGTTAAAAATGATCTTCCAGCAGTGGTTAATGGGTTAAAAATGATCTTCCAGCAGTGGTTAATGGGTTAAAAATGATCTTCCAGCAGTGGTTAATGGGTTGAAAATGATCTTCCAGCAGTGGTTAATGGGTTGAAAATAATCTTCCAGCAGTGGTTAATGGGTTGAAAATTATCTTCCAGCAGTGGTTAATGGGTTGAAAATGGTCTTCCAGCAGTGGTTAATGGGTTAAAAATGGTCTTCCAGTAGTGGTTAATGGGTTGAAAATGATCTTCCAGCAGTGGTTAATGGGTTGAAAATGATCTTCCAGCAGTGGTTAATGGGTTAAAAATCTTACAGCAGTGGTTAATGGGTTAAAAATGATCTTCCAGCAGTGGTTAATGGGTTGAAAATGATCTTCCAGCAGTGGTTAATGGGTCAAAAATGATCTTACAGCAGTGGTTAATGGGTTAAAAATGGTCTTCCAGCAGTGGATAATGGGTTAAAAATGATCTTCCAGCAGTGGTTAATGGGTTAAAAATGATCTTCCAGCAGTGGTTAATGGGTTAAAAATGATCTTCCAGCAGTGGTTAATGGGTTGAAAATGATCTTCCAGCAGTGGTTAATGGGTTGAAAATGATCTTCTAGCAGCAGTTAATGGGTTAAAAATGGTCTCCCAGCAGTGGTTAATGGGTTAAAAATGATCTTCCAGCAGTGGTTAATGGGTTAAAAATGATCTTCCAGCAGTGGTTAATGGGTTAAAAATGGTCTTCCAGCAGTGGTTAATGGGTTAAAAATGATCTTCCAGCAGTGGTTAATGGGTTGAAAATGATCTTCCAGCAGTGGTTAATGGGTTAAAAATGGTCTTCTAGCAGCGGTTAATGGGTTAAAAATGGTCTCCCAGCAGTGGTTAATGGGTTAAAAATGGTCTTCTAGCAGCGGTTAATGGGTTAAAAATGGTCTCCCAGCAGTGGTTAATGGGTTAAAAATGATCTTCCAGCAGTGGTTAATGTGTTAAAAATGATCTTCCAGCAGTGGTTAATGGGTTAAAAATGGTCTTCCAGCAGTGGTTAATGGGTTAAAAATGATCTTCCAGCAGTGGTTAATGATTTAAAAATGATATTCCAGCAGTAGTTAATGGGTTAAAAATGATCTTCCAGCAGTGGTTAATGGGGTTGAAAATGGTCTTCCAGCAGTGGTTAATGGGTTAAAAATGATCTTCCAGCAGTGATTAATGGGTTAAATACGATCTTCCAGCAGTGGTTAAAGGGGTTGAAAATGGTCTTCCAGCAGTGGTTAATGGGTTAAAAATGATCTTCCTGCAGTGGTTAATGGGTTAAAAATGATCTTCCAGCAGTGGTTAATGGGGTTGAAAATGGTCTTCCAGCAGTTGTTAATGGGTTAAAAATGATCTTCCAGCAGTGGTTAATTGGTTAAAAATTATCTTCCAGCAGTGGTTAATGGGTTAAAAATTATCTTCCAGTAGCGGTTAATGGGTTAAAAAGGATCTTCCAGCAGTGGTTAATGGGTTGAAAATGATCTTCCAGCAGTGGTTAATGGGCTAAAAATGATCTTCCAGCAGTTGTTAATGGGGTTGAAAATGGCCTTCCAGCAGTGGTTAATGGGTTAAAAATTATCTTCCAGCAGTGGTTAATGGGGTTGAAAATGGTCTTCCAGCAGTGGTTAATGGGTTAAAAATGATCTTCCAGCAGTGGTTAATGGGTTAAAAATGATCTTCCAGCAGTGGTTAATGTGGTTAAAAATTATCTTTCAGCAGTGGTTAATGGGTTAAAATGATCTTCAGGAATAGTTAATGGGTTAAAAATGATCTTCCAGTGGTGGTTAATGGGGTTAAAAATGGTCTTCCAGCAGTGGTTAATGGGTTAAAATGATCTTCCAGCAGTGGTTAATGGTGTTGAAAATGATCTTCCAGCAGTGGTTAATGGGGTTAAAAATGATCTTCCAGCAGTGGTTAATGGGTTGAAAATGATCTTCCAGCAGTGGTTAATGGGATTAAAAATGATCTTCCAGTAGTGGTTAATGGGGCTGAAAATGGTCTTCCAGCAGTGGTTAATGGGTTAAAATGATCTTCCAGCAGTGGTTAATGGTGTTGAAAATGATCTTCCAGCAGTGGTTAATGAGGTTGAAAATGATCTTCCAGCAGTGGTTAATAGGATTAAAAATGATCTTCCAGCAGTGGTTAATGGGTTGAAAATGATCTTCCAGCAGTGGTTAATGGGATTGAAAATGATCTTCCAGCAGTGGTTAATGGGGTTAAAAATGATCTTCTAGCAGTGGTTAATGGGTTGTAAATGATCTTCCAGCAGTGGTTAATGGGGTTAAAAATGATCTTCCAGCAGTGGTTAAAGGGGTTGAAAATGATCTTCCAGCAGTGGTTAATGGGTTAAAAATGATCTTCCAGCAGTGGTTAATGGGGTTAAAAATGATCTTCCAGCAGTGGTTAATGGGTTAAAAATTATCTTCCCGCAGTGGTTAATGGGGTTGAAAATCTTCCAGCAGTGGTTAATGGGTTGAAAATGATCTTCCAGCAGTGGTTAATGGGTTGAAAATGATCTTCCAGCAGTGGATTAATAAAGCGATGCCCCCATCCTTTCAAACAGTGATTGCAAGGGGTTGAATCTCATCTCCTGGATCCCGCCTCTTACCAGGCTGTGACCAAGTACCTCCACGCCTACCCTCGTGGGGCCCTGTCATACCTGTTCCTGAAGCTTTGTATGGAAGCTGAAGAAATACTTACTGACAACCTAGTGGCTCAGCTGTATCTAGTGCGGAAGCCTTCCCAGTGTGACCTACTTGTGACCAGCTTCACGAGTTATGCTACTCTTACACCCCTGAGGACAGAGGGAGAGAGGAAGATGGGAGAGTAAGGGAAGAACGGACAGACCGAAGGAATGACAGAAGGAACGGAAAAAAAGGGAATGGGAGAGGAGGAGGAGAGGGGAAAGAGGGAGGGAGGGGAAGATGGAGAGGTAAGGAGGGAGAGAGAGAGAGAATGAAAAGCTGGGAGGGAGAGTAAAGGGAGAGAGAGAGAGAGAGGCAGGAAGGAAGGAAGGAAGGCAGGGAGAGAGAAGAGAGGCCACACACACACACACACACACACACACACACACACACACACACACACACACACACACACACACACACACACACACACATATATCACAGTCTTAGCACGGTATGGATATCTTCACAAAAGCTCAGAGTGACTTATGCAGACTTAGTGTAAATTATGTGCCTAGAGGCGACTAAAAGCCTTCCTGATCAAAGGCTGAGGAGGTGGGGGAGAGGGCAGCCTTTGAAAAAAAAGGCAGAGGGGGCTTTTTTTATGAAGGATTAGAGTAGGTGCTACGACAGCGCTGGGCAGAGGCTAGAAAACAGTCTTAAATAAACCTTACTACTTATTTCTATTAGCACTAAATGGTAATTGCCTTTAAGCACACCCATTAACACATTACACAGCTTCAAGATTAGGTATGATATAGCACAGGATAAAGATTAATAATAGTGATCAAGGTAGGTTTAGGAGGTAAGGGGGTCAGGGGCGGAGACTCGACCCCCTCCTCCTTCCCTGGCAAAGACACCCAAGCGAGCACGCACGCATGCACGCACGCACGCACGCACACACACACACACACACATACACATACACACACACACACACACACGCACGCACACACACACACACACCAGGAGCTAAGACTCGACCCCTGCAACCACAAATAGGTGAGTACACACACACACACACACACACACACACACACACACACACATGCTCGCGCGCGCGAGCGACAGATGACTTCCTAACATCCCTTTGACTCCGATGAGTCAAAGGGATGTTAGGAAGTATTTCTTCAGTCACAGAGTTGTCAGGATGTGGAATAGTCTGGAGGCAGGAACCATACATAGTTTTAAGACGAGGTATGATAAAGCTCAGGGAGCAGGGAGAGAGAGGACCTAGTAGCGACCAGTGAAGAGGCGGAGTCAGGGGTTGAGTCTCGACTCCTGCAACCACAATTAGGTGAATACACACTCAGATGAGTAGCAGGGATGTTAGGAAGTATTTATTCAGACATAGAGTTGTCAAGAAGTAGAACAATCATGAGAGTGAAGCAGTGGAGGCAGGTTCCATACACAGCTTTAAGAAGACACACGACAAAGCTCACGGGAGAGTAGGGAGAGGACCTAGAAGCGACCAGCGAAGAAGCGGCGGCCAGGAGCTGTGAATCGACCCTTGCAACCACAAATAGGTAAGTACACACACACACACACACACACACACACACACACACACACACACACACACACACACACACACACACACAACGATGGAAGGAATAGACTCTGAAGTGTCCTTATTCGCAGATGATGTGAAGTTGATGAGAAGAATTAAATCGGATGAGGATGAGGTAGGACTGCAAAGAGACCTGGACAGGCTGGACATGTGGTCCAGAAACTGGCTTCTCGAATTCAATCTTGCCAAATGCAAAGTCATGAAGATTGGGGAGGGGCAAAGAAGACCGCAGACAGAGTATAAGCTAGGTGGTCAAAGACTACAGACCTCACTCAGGGAGAAAGACTTTGGGGTGACCATAACACCGAGCACATCACCGGAGGCACACATCAACCAAATAACTTCTGCAGCATACGGGCGCCTGGCAAACCTGAGAATAGCGTTCCGATGCCTTAATAAGGAATCGTTCAAGACACTGCACACTGTGTATGTTAGGCCCATACTGGAGTATGCAGCACCAGTCTGGAACCCACAACTGGTCAAGCACGTCAAGAAGTTAGAGAAAGTACAAAGGTTTGCAACAAGGCTAGTCCCAGAGCTCAGGGGAACGTCGTACGAGGAAAGGTTGAGGGAAATCGGACTGACGACACTGGAGGACAGAAGGGTCAGGGGAGACATGATAACGACATACAAGATACTGCGGGGAATAGACAAGGTGGACAGAGATAGGATGTTCCAGAGAGGGGACACAGGGACAAGGGGTCACAACTGGAAGCTGAAGACTCAGACGAGTCACAGGGACGTTAGGAAGTATTTCTTCAGTCATAGAGTTGTCAGCAAGTGGAATAGCCTATCAAGTGAAGTAGTGGAGGCAGGAACCATACATAGTTTTAAGAAGAGGTATGACAAAGCTCAGGAAGCAGAGAGGGAGAGGACCTAGTAGCGATCAGTGAAGAGGCGGGGCCAGGAGCTGAGTCTCGACCCCTGCAACCACAATTAGGTGAGTACACACACACACAAGTAATAAATACTATCCCAACATAAGTGTGCACCGGAAAGAGTTAAATGTTTTGCTCTCTGGTAAGACTGCTGGTGTTACTGGCTCATGGACACACGTAGACAGGAGGCCTGGTCTGAGACCGGGACGCGGGGGCCAGCTGGGAATATATATATATATATATATATATATATATATATATATATATATATATATATATATATATATATATATATATATATATATATATATATATATATATATATATATATATATATATATATATATATATATGGATCTTCCAGCAGAGATAGAAAGCGCTTGGAATTTCATTATTCTTTCACAGTGCTTGTTTTGCATATATATATATATATATATATATATATATATATATATATATATATATATATATATATATATATATATATATATATATATATATATATATATACATATATATATATATATATATATATATATATATATATATATATATATATATATATATATATATATATATATATATATATATATATATATATATATGTCGTGCCGAATATGTAAAACTGGTCAATTAGCAAGAACTCGTTTAAAATTAAGTCCTTTCTAAAATTTTCTCTTGTACGTTTAAAGATAGATTTTTTTCATTAATGTTAATGTAAAAAAAATTAATTTTGCACCAAAAGAATCTTAGAAAACTTACCTAACCTTATTATAACAAGTGCAATTTATTTTAGCTTAACCCAACTAAATATATTTTAGATTTGTTTACAATAATTTAATACTAAACAAACACAATGAAATATATTTTTTTCGTTAGGTTCAGAATAAATATGACGAAAATATTGCATACACAAATTTTCACTTGTCCTATATGGCAAAATGAACGTTGATATTTAAGCCAAGATGGCAAGTTCTGCCTATTCGGCACGACATATGTATATATATATATATATATATATATATATATATATATATATATATATATATATATATATATATATATATATATATATATATATATATATATATTTACACATACAAGAGAAAACTCTGTACTGAGTACACGGGAGTACTGGGAAGTACACAAGAGTACAAGGGACAACACGGGAGAACTAGTATGTACATGAGAGTACATGGGACAACATAAGAATATTAGGAAGTACATGGGACAACTAGGATGTACATGAGAGTACATGGGACAACTAGGATGTACATGAGAGTACATGGGACAACTAGGATGTACATGAGAGTACATGGGACAACTAGGAGGTACATGAGAGTACATGGAACAACATAAGAATATTAGGAAGTACATGGGACAACTAGAGACATGGGACAACTACATGAGAGTACATGGGACAACTAGGATGTACATGAGAGTACATGGGACAACTAGGATGTACATGAGAGTACATGGGACAACTAGGATGTACATGAGAGTACATGGGACAACTAGGATGTACATGAGAGTACATGGGACAACTAGGATGTACATGAGAGTACATGGGACAACTAGGAGTACATGAGAGTACATGGGACAACTAGGAGTACATGAGAGTACATGGGACAACTAATGACATGAGAGTACATAGGAACATGAGAGTACATGGGACAACTAGGATGTACATGAGAGTACATGGGACAACTAGGATGTACATGAGAGTACATGGGACAACTAGGATGTACATGAGAGTACATGGGACAACTAGGATGTACATGAGAGTACATGGGACAACTAGGATGTACATGAGAGTACATGGGACAACTAGGATGTACATGAGAGTACATGGGACAACTAGGAGGCACATGAGAGTACATGGGACAACTAGGAGGCACATGAGAGTACATGGGACAACTAGGAGGCACATGAGAGTACATGGGACAACTAGGATGTACATGAGAGTACATGGGACAACTAGGATGTACATGAGAGTACATGGGACAACTAGGATGTACATGAGAGTACATGGGACAACTAGGATGTACATGAGAGTACATGGGACAACTAGGATGTACATGAGAGTACATGGGACAACTAGGATGTACATGAGAGTACATGGGACAACTAGGATGTACATGAGAGTACATGGGACAACTAGGAGGTACATGAGAGTACATGGGACAACTAGGATGTACATGAGAGTACATGGGACAACTAGGATGTACATGAGAGTACATGGGACAACTAGGATGTACATGAGAGTACATGGGACAACTAGGATGTACATGAGAGTACATGGGACAACTAGGATGTACATGAGAGTACATGGGACAACTAGGAGGTACATGAGAGTACATGGAACAACATAAGAATATTAGGAAGTACATGGGACAACTAGGATGTACATGAGAGTACATGGGACAACTAGGATGTACATGAGAGTACATGGGACAACTAGGAGGTACATGAGAGTACATGGGACAACTAGGATGTACATGAGAGTACATGGGACAACTAGGAGGTACATGAGAGTACATGGGACAACTAGGATGTACATGAGAGTACATGGGACAACTAGGAGGTACATGAGAGTACATGGGACAACTAGGAGGTACATGAGAGTACATGGGACAACTAGGATGTACATGAGAGTACATGGGACAACTAGGAGGTACATGAGAGTACATGGGACAACTAGGAGGTACATGAGAGTACATGGGACAACTAGGAGGTACATGAGAGTACATGGGACAACTAGGAGGTACATGAGAGTACATGGGACAACTAGGAGGTACATGAGAGTACATGGGACAACTAGGATGTACATGAGAGTACATGGGACAACTAGGAGGTACATGAGAGTACATGGAACAACAGACAGCAGAGGCCAGGGAAGGCCACATAACACTATGTACAAAGAAGAACTACTTACTTCTACCTAGATTAAGAACTACCTGGTATTATCTACCATCTAGTAAGGTAGTCAAACAGTTATCTAGGTGAGCGAATCTAGGATAGTAGAGCAGTCAGTTATCTAGGATAGTAGAGCAGTCAGTTATCTAGGATAGTAGAGCAGTCAGTTATCTAGGATAGTAGAGCAGTCACTTATCTAGGACAGTAAAGCAGTCAGTTATCTAGGATAGTAAAGCAGTCAGTTATCTAGGATAGTAAAGCAGTCAGTTATCTAGGATAGTAAAGCAGTCAGTTATCTAGGATAGTAAAGCAGCCAGTTATCTAGGATAGTAAAGCAGCCAAACAATTGAAAATAAAGCCTCAATAAGCCTCCTCTCTTCCACTAAGTCTTTTTCTCCAGTCGTAAATAAAGCAAAAATCTGGCGATTAAGCAAACACTTATTAATCCCGGGGTTGAATATCAACTCTAAAGATAATCCCGCTAGGCAAATTAATCCACTATCCACCAATAAAGCGAATAATCCCAGCTAGTCTTCTATCCAGCGGTGTGAGAGGCAAGGAGGTAATCAGGGGATTGGGAAAGTTAGGAGACCGCTGGCTAATCCTCTGCAGGGTGTATTAAGGGTTAGATAAATCCCTCCACTGCAGATTAATTCCCTCGTTTATCAATAGACAAAGAAGGCTGCCAAATCCGCTTATACCTGGAGATTACATACACTGGATTCCACAATTAAGACTTAAATAAGACCTTTAACTTCAGGGGAAGTGTGTTATTGCTCTCTCTCTCTCTCTCTCTCTCTCTCTCTCTCGTCTAACAATCACCCAATAATACAATCTTTCACTACGGTCTTCGTTAATGATACAAGCGGATGAACAGAGAGGGGGAGGGGGGCTGGCACACTATTGAATATCAAAATCTGACTCAGACCAGATCAAAACGTGTATGGATGTTCTGTATGAGGGATGTTGACAGCTACGAAGGGTGCTGAGTAAGTGATGGAGGCTGATAGCTACCCAGGGATGCTGAAAGCTCCTGAGAGATGTTAAGGAACGCTGAAGGATAATGATTCAGATTAATCTCAGCAGCACCGCAGAAAGACCACTTTGGATTATAACAGTGTTGTTATGGTATTCACACACACACACACACACAGACACACACACACAGACACGCACAGACACACACACACACACACACACACACACACACACACACACACACACACACACACACACACACACACACACACAAGGTTAAAAGACAGAGTGGTTCAGTGGGTCAGGGGGAACCTGAATGAGAGACGGATGAGAGTAAACAGTAAGGTATGAGACATCAGAATTGGAGTAACGAGTGTGGTCCCGCAAGGATCAGTGTTACCACCAATACTATTCCTAATACACCTACTGGAGTGAAATGAGTCTTACTGAGTCCCTCCACACTCCATCCCTCCACACTCCACCCCTCCACACTCCATCCCTCCACACTCCACCCCTCCACACTCCATCCCTCCACACTCCATCCCTCCACACTCCACCCCTCCACACTCCACCCCTCCACACTCCATGTTAGGGATGGGAGATACCAAAATTTTGGCCAATACCGATATTTTTCTTATATTTTTTTCTTTTTAAAATTATAATGACTATGTTCAATATATAAGAGATATATGACAATGGATATAAAATAACACAGGAAAGTTAAATATAAAATAACACAGGAAAGTTATATATTAAATAACACAAGAAAGTTATATATAAAATAACACAGGAAAGTTATATATAAAATAACACAAGAAAGTTATATATAAAATAACACAGGAAAGTTATATATAAAATAACTTAATTTCTCTGAGATGATAATGTTATTACTTGGTTTGTGCTAGTTACTGCTTGTTAAAGGTACTTGTCGATAGTGTGTGTGTGTGTGTGTGTGTGTGTGTGTGTGTGTGTGTGTGTGTGTGTGTGTGTGTGTGTGTGGCTGGCCAGCCTCGTGACCTCTCCACCAAAATTGGGGAAAAAATATTTATGACAGGAACGCGAGAGAAATATTCCCCTAAATAATCCGGCAGGTGGCGGGGAAATGTCCCTGCTTGGGCAAGGGAGGAGGAGGAGGAGGAGGAGGAGGAGGAGGAGGAGGAGGAGGAGGAGGAGGAGGAGGTGGAGGAGGAGGTGGAGGAGGAGGTGGTGGAAGAAGTGGAGGAGGAGGTGGAGGGGAGGAGGAGGTGGAGGAGGAGATGGAGAAGGAAGTGGAGGAGGAGGAGGTGGTGGTGGAGGAGGTGGTGGGGGAAGTCCCTGCTATGGAAAGACAGAGCGGAAGAAGGTACCTACTAGGGGGAGATTTTAGGGAAAACCGCCTGGCATGGGAAGGATGGTAGGGAAAACCGCCTGGCATGGGAAGGATGGTAGGGAAAACTCCCTACTAGTGGAAGGTGGTGACAGGGTAAAATCCCTACTGCTAGGAAAAGTTGATAGCAACTGGGATACGTTTCTGCTAGTTGCAGGGGAAAAATAAATACTTTTCCTGGAATAAGGGAAAGAAGTAATGAAGTCGGGATATAAAATTCCTTAAACGACCGGTGGTGGGGAGGAAAGAGAGAAGGGAAAATTCCTCATGGAGAAAGGGGAGGAAATGATAGGGGAGAAATCCCTGCCATGGGGATGAAGAGAAGAATCCCTACCAGGAAGGAAGAAAAAGGACTAGGGAAATTCCTTCATTTTTGGAGTGTATGGGACAGAGAGTACACACACACCCATATATATATATATATATATATATATATATATATATATATATATATATATATATATATATATATATATATATATATATATATGGTTGTTAAGTGTTGGATTTGCGAAGAACCTGCCTACTTGCCTAGGCCAGGAGGCCTTCTGTAATCTTCCTCAAAACTATGAGCTGTTGCTATATGGGATGACGATGGAGAGGTTTTCTGACACGAGACTCGCCTGTGTTGTACAAGTCGTTGTTCTGTTGTGGGATCACTAGAAAATTTCTTGTTTTGCAGTTTGCTAAAGTAATGTAAGGAATTAACAACCTTCAGTCGATTGGCTTTAAACCCAGTGAACCAATTAACCAGTGAACCAATCAACCAGTGAACCAATCAACCAGTGAACCAATCAACCAGTGAACCAATCAACCAGTGAACCAATCAACCAGTGAACCAATCAACCAACTAACAGCTCTTCTTGACTGAGGGTATGGAATTTTGGAGCTCTGAAACAGAACTTTGAAACTGAATGTTCTGGTGAGTGATGATTCTAAGATCCTGAGTCTCTCGGCTGTCTTCCTCCTTGGCAACGTTTCGAGCGTCCTTGTAATTAAATGTTTGTGAGAGTTTCGGAGTAAAACGCAGGCGTTCCTCAAGTCGTCCGTTTTAATGGCGTATCTGTGTTCATAAATGCGTGTGTGAAGGACTCTGGATATTTCACCAAGGTAAATTTTGACACAATCATTGCAAGAACATTTTCAAAACCAGGTAAAACCAAGAAATAGTTGTACAAGGTTCATAAAAAAGTTGGCTGGAACAGGAAGGTGGAGGAAGTAGTTTCTAAGCGCGGGAGATATCGATGTATTGTTTTGTGGGAACCTTGGAGAAAAATGACGTCACGTCTGGGCTGGACAGTTTCTTGAAAACGGTCCTGGGACCCTAAGCACCTTGACCACTTCAAGGTCGCAGGATCGAAACGTTTTCTAATAGTAATGTTCAGGTGTTTGCCTACCTGTATTTTAAATAATAGCGCTCATTGTGTGGGCGAAGGTCTGTCAATGCTGCATCGCATCGTGTCGGTATTGTATACCACTTCTCTCCATGACACAGGTATCATGATCCCAACATGACAAGTATTATTTATATAACATGATACAGGTATCGTGATCCCAACATATGTATCATGGATGTACATGACACAGATATCGTGATCCCAACACGACATGTACCATGGACGTAACATGACATGTATCATGGATGTAAAATGACATGTATCATGGATGTAAAATGACATGTATCACTGATGTAACATGACATGTATCATGGATGTATAATGACATGTATCACTGATGTAACATGACATGTATCATGGATGTATAATGACATGTATCACTGATGTAACATGACATGTATCATGGATGTATAATGACATGTATCACTGATGTAACATGACATGTATCATGGATGTAAAATGACATGTATCACTGATGTAACATGACATGTATCATGGATGTATAATGACATGTATCACTGATGTAACATGACATGTATCATGGATGTAACATGACATGTATCATGGATGTAACATGACATGTATCACTGATGTAACATGACATGTATCATGGATGTAACATTACATGTATCATGGATGTAACATGACATGTATCATGGATGTAACATGACATGTATCACTGATGTAACATGACATGTATCACTGATGTAACATGACATGTATCATGGATGTAACATTACATGTATCATGGATGTAACATGACAAGTATCACTGATGTAACATGACATGTATCACTGATGTAACATGACATGTATCATGGATGTAACATGACATGTATCACTGATGTAACATGACATGTATCACTGATGTAACATGACATGTATCATGGATGTAACATGACATGTATCATGGATGTAACATTACATGTATCATGTGTATCATGTATCACTGATGTAACATGACATGTATCATGGATGTAACATGACATGTATCACTGATGTATGACATAATGGATGTAACATGACATGTATCATGGATGTAACATGACATGTATCATGGATGTAACATTACATGTATCACTGACGTAACATGACATGTATCGCTGATGTAACATGACATGTATCACTGATGTAACATGACATGTATCATGGATGTAACATGACATGTATCACTGATGTAACATGACATGTATCACTGATGTAACATGACATGTATCACTGATGTAACATGACATGTATCACTGATGTAACATGACATGTATCACTGATGTAACATGACATGTATCACTGATGTAACATGACATGTATCATGGATGTAACATGACATGTATCATGGATGTAACATGACATGTATCATGGATGTAACATGACATGTATCACTGATGTAACATGACATGTATCACTGATGTAACATGACATGTATCACTGATGTAACATGACATGTATCATGGATGTAACATGACATGTATCATGGATGTAACATGACATGTATCACTGATGTAACATGACATGTATCATGGATGTAACATGACATGTATCACTGATGTAACATGACATGTATCATGGATGTAACATGACATGTATCATGGATGTAACATGACATGTATCATGGATGTAACATGACATGTATCACTGATGTAACATGACATGTATCATGGATGTAACATGACATGTATCATGGATGTAACATGACATGTATCACTGATGTAACATGACATGTATCATGGATGTAACATGACATGTATCACTGATGTAACATGACATGTATCACTGATGTAACATGACATGTATCATGGATGTAACATGACATGTATCATGGATGTAACATTACATGTATCATGGATGTAACATGACATGTATCATGGATGTAACATGACATGTATCACTGATGTAACATGACATGTATCACTGATGTAACATGACATGTATCACTGATGTAACATGACATGTATCATGGATGTAACATTACATGTATCACTGATGTAACATGACATGTATCATGGATGTAACATTACATGTATCACTGATGTAACATGACATGTATCACTGATGTAACATGACATGTATCATGGATGTAACATGACATGTATCACTGATGTAACATGACATGTATCACTGATGTAACATGACATGTATCATGGATGTAACATGACATGTATCATGGATGTAACATTACATGTATCACTGATGTAACATGACATGTATCATGGATGTAACATGACATGTATCATGGATGTAACATTACATGTATCACTGATGTAACATGACATGTATCATGGATGTAACATTACATGTATCATGGAAGCTGAAGACTCAGACGAGTCACAGGGACGTTAGGAAGTATTTCTTCAGTCATAGAGTTGTCAGCAAGTGGAATAGCCTAGCAAGTGAAGTAGTGGAGGCAGGAACCATACATAGTTTTAAGAAGAGGTATGACAAAGCTCAGGAAGCAGAGAGAGAGAGGATCCAGTAGCGATCAGTGAAGAGGCGGGGCCAGGAGCTGAGTCTCGACCCCTGCAACCACAATTAGGTGAGTACAATTAGGTGAGTACATGTATCACTGATGTAACATGACATGTATCATGGATGTAACATGACATGTATCATGGATGTAACATGACATGTATCACTGATGTAACATGACATGTATCACTGATGTAACATGACATGTATCATGGATGTAACATGACATGTATCACTGATGTAACATGACATGTATCACTGATGTAACATGACATGTATCATGGATGTAACATGACATGTATCATGGATGTAACATTACATGTATCATGGATGTAACATGACATGTATCACTGATGTAACATGACATGTATCACTGATGTAACATGACATGTATCATGGATGTAACATGACATGTATCACTGATGTAACATGACATGTATCACTGATGTAACATGACATGTATCATGGATGTAACATGACATGTATCATGGATGTAACATTACATGTATCATGGATGTAACATGACATGTATCACTGATGTAACATGACATGTATCACTGATGTAACATGACATGTATCATGGATGTAACATGACATGTATCATGGATGTAACATTACATGTATCATGGATGTAACATGACATGTATCATGGATGTAACATTACATGTATCATGGATGTAACATGACATGTATCACTGATGTAACATGGCATGTATCACTGATGTAACATGACATGTATCACTGATGTAACATGACATGTATCACTGATGTAACATGACATGTATCACTGATGTAACATGACATGTATCATGGATGTAACATTACATGTATCATGGATGTAACATGACATGTATCACTGATGTAACATGACATGTATCACTGATGTAACATGACATGTATCACTGTTGTAACATGACATGTATCACTGATGTAACATGACATGTATCATGGATGTAACATGACATGTATCACTGATATAACATGACATGTATCATGGATGTAACATGACATGTATCACTGATGTAACATGACATGTATCATGGATGTAACATTACATGTATCATGGATGTAACATGACATGTATCACTGATGTAACATGACATGTATCATGGATGTAACATGACATGTATCACTGATGTAACATGACATGTATCATGGATGTAACATGACATGTATCACTGATGTAACATGACATGTATCATGGATGTAACATTACATGTATCATGGATGTAACATGACATGTATAATGGATGTAACATGACATGTATCATGGATGTAACATGACATGTATCACTGATATAACATGACATGTATCATGGATGTAACATGACATGTATCATGGATGTAACATGACATGTATCACTGATGTAACATGACATGTATCATGGATGTAACATGACATGTATCACTGATGTAACATGACATGTATCATGGATGCAACATGACATGTATCACTGATGTAACATGACATGTATCATGGATGTAACATGACATGTATCACTGATGTAACATGACATGTATCATGGATGTAACATTACATGTATCATGGATGTAACATGACATGTATAATGGATGTAACATGACATGTATCATGGATGTAACATGACATGTATCACTGATATAACATGACATGTATCATGGATGTAACATGACATGTATCATGGATGTAACATGACATGTATCACTGATGTAACATGACATGTATCATGGATGTAACATTACATGTATCATGGATGTAACATGACATGTATCATGGATGTAACATGACATGTATCATGGATGTAACATGACATGTATCACTGATGTAACATGACATGTATCACTGATGTAACATGACATGTATCATGGATGTAACATGACATGTATCACTGATGTAACATGACATGTATCATGGATGTAACATTACATGTATCATGGATGTAACATGACATGTATAATGGATGTAACATGACATGTATCATGGATGTAACATGACATGTATCATGGATGTAACATGACATGTATCATGGATGTAACATTACATGTATCATGGATGTAACATGACATGTATCATGGATGTAACATGACATGTATCATGGATGTAACATGACGTGTATCACTGATGTAACATGACATGTATCACTGATGTAACATGACATGTATCATGGATGTAACATGACATGTATCATGGATGTAACATTACATGTATCATGGATGTAACATGGCATGTATCATGGATGTAACATGACATGTATCACTGATGTAACATGACATGTATCATGGATGTAACATGACATGTATCACTGATGTAACATGACATGTATCACTGATGTAACATGACATGTATCACTGATGTAACATGACATGTATCATGGATGTAACATTGCATGTATCATGGATGTAACATGACATGTATCACTGATGTAACATGACATGTATCACTGATGTAACATGACATGTATCACTGATGTAACATGACATGTATCACTGATGTAACATGACATGTATCACTGATATAACATGACATGTATCATGGATGTAACATTACATGTATCATGGATGTAACATGACATGTATCATGGATGTAACATGACATGTATCACTGATGTAACATGACATGTATCATTGATGTAACATGACATGTATCATGGATGTAACATGACATGTATCACTGATATAACATGACATGTATCATGGATGTAACATGACATGTATCATGGATGTAACATGACATGTATCACTGATGTAACATGACATGTATCATGGATTTAACATTACATGTATCATGGATGTAACATGACATGTATCATGGATGTAACATGACATGTATCATGGATGTAACATGACATGTATCACTGATGTAACATGACATGTATCACTGATGTAACATGGCATGTATCATGGATGTAACATGACATGTATCATGGATGTAACATGACATGTATCATGGATGTAACATGACATGTATCATGGATGTAACATGACATGTATCATGGATGTAACATTACATGTATCATGGATGTAACATGACATGTATCATGGATGTAACATGACATTTATCATGGATGTAACATGACATGTATCACTGATGTAACATGACATGTATCACTGATGTAACATGACATGTATCATGGATGTAACATGACATGTATCACTGATGTAACATGACATGTATCACTGATGTAACATGACAAGTATCATGGATGTAACATGACATGTATCACTGATGTAACATGACATGTATCACTGATGTAACATGACATGTATCATGGATGTAACATGACATGTATCATGGATGTAACATGACATGTATCATGGATGTAACATGACATGTATCATGGATGTAACATGATATATATCATTGATGTAACATGACATGTATCACTGATGTAACATGACACGCGTATCGTGAATATAAGCAGCATTTGCCTAGTACTAGTACCATTACTAGTACCAATGTGTGTTTGTATTAAAGAACCAGGAATAACTGGAGGGATAATAGTAATGTATCACGGAATACATAAGGATGAGGTCACACATAGTGATTGTCATGGATAATGTAGCAGGTCGAACACAGGTGAACAGCAGAGGCCCACAGGGATCAGTGGTACCTCAGGGTGACTCCAGGAGTAACCGCTCCTGCGGCCCGATCCCAGACCAGGTCTCTACAACCACTATATTTCGTGCTACAAGTAAATCAGGGATGACTGACTCTCTACAGAGATGACTGACTCTCTTCAGGGGTAACTAACTTTCTTCAGGGATGATAAAAAAAACATGAGATAAATACAAGCTGGAGAAGAGAAAGATGACCATGAGCCTTCTTGGACAAGCTACAAGAATGCTCATACAAATGGCTACTGGTGTTCAAGTTCAGTACTTGCCAAGTTACTGAAACTGGGGAATGAGCAAGACTCAAGAGTAACAAACACTGTGAGGACAGACGCGACAGAGGTCGAACAAGAGGAGAGGACGTGTAAGCAACACAGTGCATGCCGCATAAGACGCACATTGACCCAACAGCGACGACGTTGAAGAACGTAAATAAAACCTTCACAAACTTGCAGATAATGTGATAAAATGTAATTTTATTGCGAGTACGCAGCCCCAACATGGAGCCCGCACCTGGAAAAACACTGACACAAACCTAACAGCAAATATACTTTACATCACGCAAGCAAGCAGAGTAATGTAGTGGAAGCAGAATCCATACACAGCTTTAAGAAGAGGTATGATAAAGCTCTTGGAGCAGAGAGAGAGTGGACATTACTATGTCCACTCTCTCCCACACACACACACACACACACACACACACACACACACACACACACACAAACACACACACACACACACACACACACACACACACACACACACACACACACACACACACACACACACACACACACACACACACACACACACACACACACACACACACACACACACACACACACACACACACACACACACACACACACACACACACACATACACACACACACACACACACACACACACACACACACACACACACAGGGGGGTGCTAAATAACCGAGAATAAGCTGGATGAGGAAGTGGTGGCGGCAAAATCAATACACAATTTCAAGAACAGGTATGACAGGGCCTACGAGGCCAGACACTAACAATGCCAGCTAGTAGTTAAAGAAGCGGGGGCCAGGAGCCGAGACTCGACCCCCACGCAACAAACAGAGAAACACTCACTTGTAAACAGAGCGCTTGTCAGCCTCAAACTGCGCCTGGTCATGATAGCTGTGGTGGTCTGGTGGTAGTGGCTGTCCAGCCAGGCACTGATCGTGGGCGGTCTGGGCGGCGGGGTTGTGGGCGGGGGGCACTACTGGCTGTGGTGTGGGCGCCGTGGCACCCCCAACAGCTGCTGCTCCTGCAGAAGGGGGGCCCCCACCGCCCCCTCCCTGCTCGGGGTAACCAGCAGTCATCATGGTACCGGTACACGCAGTGTCACGCCCCTCCGGCCTATAACAACAATAATTATATATACATATATATATATAACTCAAAATAACTTAACAGTGCTATAACAGGATAATACATAATGTACAAGTATGATAAGTATAACAAATAGTATTTGTATAGTATTTGTATAGTACTACTAATACTACTACCACTACAACTAGTACTGCTAAAACTACTACTAGTAGTAGTAGTAGTAATAGCAGTGGTGGTAGTAGTAGTAGTAGTAGTGGTGGTCATGGTAGTAGTAGAGGTAGTGATAGCAGAAGTAGTAATAATAATGGTGGAGTCAGCAGGGAGACCTGTGGCACACAGCAGCCATGTTCCCACACCAGTGTTGTCACGTGTTAAACAAACTCAGGGTTTAGGATGTAACTCAGGTGATAGCAGTGTAAATGATTATAAAGTATTTCAACACGCCAGTAGTTCTCCCGACAACAACTCAATCATCTGATACATCACCTAACCATATGAACTTTTAGCTTCTAGACTAAAAGAAAACAGCTGCCTACAACAAGAGGTTAAAATATTAGCTCATCGGACAAGAGAGGTTGAACTCCTTCCTTACTTCAGCCAAGATGAACAATTTGTATACTGCAATAACACACATGGACTTTTTCTTCCAATGGGACTTGATATAGACCAGGAGATAGCCGGCTGTTTAGAGACAGCTCCATTAAAAGCTTGATATATGTCTTACTGCACAATGGTAACCAATATGCTGAAGTCTCCTACGGTCCTCACTGTGCTGATCACCAACATACAAGAAAATCCTACAAAGTGCTAGTATGTATTACAGGATTTGACTTTTGTATGATCTAAACAATGATTTCAATGCGACTTGTAAGTCACCCACCTGATCAATATATCTTTTACAACTTTTATGTTTTTTTATGTATTTTTTATTTTGTATTTTTTCATTTATTTTAACAAGCGCAATTTAATTTACCCTAATCCAACTAATTATAATATAGATAAGTTTACAGTAATTTAAAAATAAACAAACACAATGAAATATATGTTTTTCGTAAGGTTCAGAATGAAAAAAAAAAAACAATGATTTTTGCGAAATTATTGCATAAGCAAGATTTACCTATTCGGCACACTAACAGCAGCAGCATTCTAGTAGCAATGACACCCTAGCAGAAGTAGCAATGACACCCTAGCAGAAGTAGCAATGACACCCTAGCAGAAGTAGCAGTGACACCCTAGCAGAAGTAGCAGCATCCAAGTAGCAGTGACACCCTAGCAGAAGTAGCAGTATCCAAGTAGCAGTGACACCCTAGCAGAAGTAGCAGCATCCAAGTAGCAGTGGCATCCTAGCAGAAGTAGCAGCATCCAAGTAGCAGTGACACCCTAGCAGAAGTAGCAGCATCCAAGTAGCAGTGACACCCTAGCAGAAGTAGCAGTCCAAGTAGCAGTGACACCCTAGCAGAAGTAGCAGCATCCAAGTAGCAGTGACACCCTAGCAGAAGTAGCAGCATCCAAGTAGCAGTGACACCCTAGCAGAAGTAGCAGCATCCAAGTAGCAGTGGCACCCTAGCAGAAGTAGCAGCATCCAAGTAGCAGTGACACCCTAGCAGAAGTAGCAGCATCCAAGTAGCAGTGACACCCTAGCAGAAGTAGCAGCATCCAAGTAGCAGTGACACCCTAGCAGAAGTAGCAGCATCCAAGTAGCAGTGGCACCCTAGTAGCAGTGCAGTGACACCCTAGCAGAAGTAGCAGCATAGCAGTGACACCCTAGCAGAAGTAGCAGCATCCAAGTAGCAGTGACACCCTAGCAGAAGTAGCAGCATTCTAGTAGCAGTGACACCCTAGCAGAAGTAGCAGTATCCAAGTAGCAGTGACACCCTAGCAGAAGTAGCAGCATCCAAGTAGCAGTGACACCCTAGCAGAAGTAGCAGCATCCAAGTAGCAGTGACACCCTAGCAGAAGTAGCAGTATCCAAGTAGCAGTGACACCCTAGCAGAAGTAGCAGCATCCAAGTAGCAGTGGCACCCTAGCAGAAGTAGCAGCATCCAAGTAGCAGTGACACCCTAGCAGAAGTAGCAGCATCCAAGTAGCAGTGACACCCTAGCAGAAGTAGCAGTGACACCCTAGCAGAAGTAGCAGTATCCAAGTAGCAGTGACACCCTAGCAGAAGTAGCAGCATCCAAGTAGCAGTGACACCCTAGCAGAAGTAGCAGCATCCAAGTAGCAGTGACACCCTAGCAGAAGTAGCAGCATCCAAGTAACAGTGGCACCCTAGCAGAAGTAGCAGCATCCAAGTAGCAGTGACACCCTAGCAGAAGTAGCAGTATCCAAGTAGCAGTGACACCCTAGCAGAAGTAGCAGCATTCTAGTAGCAGTGACACCCTAGCAGAAGTAGCAGCATCCAAGTAGCAGTGACACCCTAGCAGAAGTAGCAGTATCCAAGTAGCAGTGACACCCTAGCAGAAGTAGCAGCATTCTAGTAGCAGTGACACCCTAGCAGAAGTAGCAGCATCCAAGTAGCAGTGACACCCTAGCAGAAGTAGCAGCATTCTAGTAGCAGTGACACCCTAGCAGAAGTAGCAGCATCCAAGTAGCAGTGACACCTAGCAGAAGTAGCAGTATCCAAGTAGCAGTGACACCCTAGCAGAAGTAGCAGTAGCAGTGGCACCCTAGCAGAAGTAGCAGCATCCAAGTAGCAGTGACACCCTAGCAGAAGTAGCAGCATCCAAGTAGCAGTGACACCCTAGCAGAAGTAGCAGTGACACCCTAGCAGAAGTAGCAGCATCCAAGTAGCAGTGACACCCTAGCAGAAGTAGCAGCATCCAAGTAGCAGTGACACCCTAGCAGAAGTAGCAGCATCCAAGTAGCAGTGACAAGCAGAAGTAGCAGCATCCAAGTAACAGTGGCACCCTAGCAGAAGTAGCAGCATCCAAGTAGCAGTGACACCCTAGCAGAAGTAGCAGTATCCAAGTAGCAGTGACACCCTAGCAGAAGTAGCAGCATTCTAGTAGCAGTGACACCCTAGCAGAAGTAGCAGCATCCAAGTAGCAGTGACACCTAGCAGAAGTAGCAGTATCCTAGTAGCAGTGACACCCTAGCAGAAGTAGCAGCATTCTAGTAGCAGTGACACCCTAGCAGAAGTAGCAGCATCCAAGTAGCAGTGACACCCTAGCAGAAGTAGCAGCATCCAAGTAGCAGTGACACCCTAGCAGAAGTAGCAGCATCCAAGTAGCAGTGACACCTTAGCAGAAGTAGCAGCATCCAAGTAGCAGTGACACCCTAGCAGAAGTAGCAGCATCCAAGTAGCAGTGACACCCTAGCAGAAGTAGCAGCATTCTAGTAGCAGTGACACCCTAGCAGAAGTAGCAGCATCCAAGTAGCAGTGACACCCTAGCAGAAGTAGCAGCATCCAAGTAGCAGTGACACCCTAGCAGAAGTAGCAGCATCCAAGTAGCAGTGACACCCTAGCAGAAGTAGCAGCATCCAAGTAGCAGTGGCACCCTAGCAGAAGTAGCAGCATCCAAGTAGCAGTGACACCCTAGCAGAAGTAGCAGCATCCAAGTAGCAGTGGCACCCTAGCAGAAGTAGCAGCATCCAAGTAGCAGTGACACCCTAGCAGAAGTAGCAGCATCCAAGTAGCAGTGACACCCTAGCAGAAGTAGCAGCATCCAAGTAGCAGTGACACCCTAGCAGAAGTAGCAGCATCCAAGTAGCAGTGACACCCTAGCAGAAGTAGCAGCATCCAAGTAGCAGTGACACCCTAGCAGAAGTAGCAGCATCCAAGTAGCAGTGGCACCCTAGCAGAAGTAGCAGCATCCAAGTAGCAGTGACACCCTAGCAGAAGTAGCAGCATCCAAGTAGCAGTGGCACCCTAGCAGAAGTAGCAGCACCCAAGTAGCAGTGACACCCTAGCAGAAGTAGCAATGACACCCTAGCAGAAGTAGCAGCATCCAAGTAGCAGTGACACCCTAGCAGAAGTAGCAGTATCCAAGTAGCAGTGACACCCTAGCAGAAGTAACAGCATCCAAGTAGCAGTGGCACCCTAGCAGAAGTAGCAGCATCCAAGTAGCAGTGACACCCTAGCAGAAGTAGCAGCATCCAAGTAGCAGTGACACCCTAGCAGAAGTAGCAGTGACACCCTAGCAGAAGTAGCAGTATCCAAGTAGCAGTGACACCCTAGCAGAAGTAGCAGCATCCAAGTAGCAGTGACACCCTAGCAGAAGTAGCAGCATCCAAGTAGCAGTGGCACCCTAGCAGAAGTAGCAGCATCCAAGTAGCAGTGACACCCTAGCAGAAGTAGCAGCATCCAAGTAACAGTGGCACCCTAGCAGAAGTAGCAGCATCCAAGTAGCAGTGACACCCTAGCAGAAGTAGCAGTATCCAAGTAGCAGTGACACCCTAGCAGAAGTAGCAGCATTCTAGTAGCAGTGACACCCTAGCAGAAGTAGCAGCATCCAAGTAGCAGTGACACCCTAGCAGAAGTAGCAGTATCCAAGTAGCAGTGACACCCTAGCAGAAGTAGCAGCATTCTAGTAGCAGTGACACCCTAGCAGAAGTAGCAGCATCCAAGTAGCAGTGACACCCTAGCAGAAGTAGCAGCATCCAAGTAGCAGTGACACCCTAGCAGAAGTAGCAGCATCCAAGTAGCAGTGACACCTTAGCAGAAGTAGCAGCATCCAAGTAGCAGTGACACCCTAGCAGAAGTAGCAGCATCCAAGTAGCAGTGACACCCTAGCAGAAGTAGCAGCATTCTAGTAGCAGTGACACCCTAGCAGAAGTAGCAGCATCCAAGTAGCAGTGACACCCTAGCAGAAGTAGCAGCATCCAAGTAGCAGTGACACCCTAGCAGAAGTAGCAGCATCCAAGTAGCAGTGACACCCTAGCAGAAGTAGCAGCATCCAAGTAGCAGTGGCACCCTAGCAGAAGTAGCAGCATCCAAGTAGCAGTGACACCCTAGCAGAAGTAGCAGCATCCAAGTAGCAGTGGCACCCTAGCAGAAGTAGCAGCATCCAAGTAGCAGTGACACCCTAGCAGAAGTAGCAGCATCCAAGTAGCAGTGACACCCTAGCAGAAGTAGCAGCATCCAAGTAGCAGTGACACCCTAGCAGAAGTAGCAGCATCCAAGTAGCAGTGACACCCTAGCAGAAGTAGCAGCATCCAAGTAGCAGTGACACCCTAGCAGAAGTAGCAGCATCCAAGTAGCAGTGGCACCCTAGCAGAAGTAGCAGCATCCAAGTAGCAGTGACACCCTAGCAGAAGTAGCAGCATCCAAGTAGCAGTGGCACCCTAGCAGAAGTAGCAGCACCCAAGTAGCAGTGACACCCTAGCAGAAGTAGCAGCATCCAAGTAGCAGTGGCACCCTAGCAGAAGTAGCAGCATCCAAGTAGCAGTGACACCCTAGCAGAAGTAGCAGCATCCAAGTAGCAGTGACACCCTAGCAGAAGTAGCAGCATTCTAGTAGCAGTGACACCCTAGCAGAAGTAGCAGCATCCAAGTAGCAGTGGCACCCTAGCAGAAGTAGCAGCATCCAAGTAGCAGTGACACCCTAGCAGAAGTAGCAGCATTCTAGTAGCAGTGGCACCCTAGCAGAAGTAGCAGCATCCAAGTAGCAGTGACACCCTAGCAGAAGTAGCAGCATCCAAGTAGCAGTGACACCTTAGCAGAAGTAGCAGCATCCAAGTAGCAGTGACCCCCTAGCAGAAGTAGCAGCATCCAAGTAGCAGTGACACCCTAGCAGAAGTAGCAGCATCCAAGTAGCAGTGACACCCTAGCAGAAGTAGCAGCATCCAAGTAGCAGTAACACCCTAGCAGAAGTAGCAGCATCCAAGTAGCAGTGGCACCCTAGCAGAAGTAGCAGCATCCAAGTAGCAGTGACACCCTAGCAGAAGTAGCAGCATTCTAGTAGCAGTGGCACCCTAGCAGAAGTAGCAGCATCCAAGTAGCAGTGACACCCTATCAGAAGTAGCAGGATCCAAGTAGCAATGACACCCTTGCAGCAGCAGCAGTACCTCAACAGCAGCAGCATCCCAGCAGCAGAACCCCAGCAGCAGCAGCAGTACCCCAGCAGCAGCAGCACCCCAGCAGCAGCAGTACCCCAGCAGCAGCAGCACCCCAGCAGCAGCAGTACCCCAGCAGCAGCAGCACCCCAGCAGCAGCAGCACCTCAGCAGCAGCAGCACCTCAGCAGCAGCAGCAGCAGCACCTCAGCAGCAGCAGCAGCAGCAGCACCCCAGCAGCAGCAGTACCCCAGCAGCAGCAGTACCCCAGCAGCAGCAGTACCCCAGCAGCACCCGAGCAGCAGTACCCCAGCAGCGCCCGAGCAGCAGCACTACCCCAGCAGCAGCACCCCAGCAGCAGCAGTACCCCAGCAGCACCCGAGCAGCAGCACTACCCCAGCAGCAGCACCCCAGCAGTAGCAGCACCCGAGCAGCAGCAGCACCCCAGCAGCAGCAGTACCCCAGCAGCAGCAGTACCCCAGCAGCAGCAGCACCCAAGCAGCAGCAGCACCCCAGCAGCAGCAGTACCCCAGCAGCAGCAGCACCCCAGCAGCCGCAGCAACACCCCAGCAGCAGCAGCACCCCAGCAGCAGCACCCCAGCAGCAGCACCCCAGCAGCAGCACCCCAGCAGCAGCAGCAGCACCCCAGCAGCAGCAACAACACCCCAGCAGCAGCAGCAGCACCCCAGCAGCAGCAGCTGCATCCCAGCAGCAGCAGCAGAACCCCAGCAGCAACAGCACAGCAGTAGCAACACCCCAGCAGCAGCAGTAGCACCCCAGCAGCAGCAGCACCTCAGCAGCAGCAGCAGCACCTCAGCAGCAGCAGCAGCAGCACCCCAGCAGCAGCAGTACCCTAGCAGCAGCAGCAGCAGTACCCCAGCAGCACCCGAGCAGCAGTACCCCAGCAGCACCCGAGCAGCAGTACCCCAGCAGCGCCCGAGCAGCAGCACTACCCCAGCAGCAGCAGTACCCCAGCAGCACCCGAGCAGCAGCACTACCCCAGCAGCAGCACCCCAGCAGTAGTAGCACCCGAGCAGCAGCAGCACCCAAGCAGCAGCAGCACCCCAGCAGCAGCAGTACCCCAGCAGCAGCAGCACCCCAGCAGCAGCACCCCAGAAGAAGCAGCACCCCAGCAGCAGCAGTACCCCAGCAGCAGCAGCACCCCAGCAGCAGCACCCCAGCAGCAGCACCCCAGAAGAAGCAGCACCCCAGCAGCAGCAGTACCCCAGCAGCAGCAGTACCCCAGCAGCAGCAGCACCCAAGCAGCAGCAGCACCCCAGCAGCAGCAGTACCC
This sequence comes from Cherax quadricarinatus, assembly GCF_038502225.1. Classification (NCBI taxonomy): domain Eukaryota; kingdom Metazoa; phylum Arthropoda; class Malacostraca; order Decapoda; family Parastacidae; genus Cherax; species Cherax quadricarinatus. Next base: position 9,663,187 of record NC_091367.1, read on the forward strand.
CAGCAGCAGCAGCACCCCAGCAGCCGCAGCAACACCCCAGCAGCAGCAGCACCCCAGCAGCAGCAACAGCACCCCAGCAGCAGCAACAACACCCCAGCAGCAGCAGCAGCACCCCAGCAACACCCCAGCAGCAGCAGCAGCAGCAGCACCCCAGCAGCAGCAGCATCCCAGCAGCAGCAGCAGAACCCCAGCAGCAACAGCACAGCAGTAGCAACACCCCAGCAGCAGCAGCAGCACCCCAGCAGCAGCAGCACCCCAGCAGCAGCAGCACACACAAGGGCCGGGCAGGCAGGCAGGTTCGACCCCCCTTCTCGTAATGGGCTCGTAACTTGTCTAAATTAAAGCCCAAACTGTTGGACCAACATTCAAACACTAATGCTTCTCATACAACATTATCTGGGGTCTTCCCTTTCTCTATACTCTCTCTCCCTGGTGTTATCTCTCTCTGGTGCTATCTCTCTCTCTCCCTGGTGCTATGTCTCTCTCTCCCTCTCTCTCTCTTTCTCTCTCCCTGGTGCTATGTCTCTCTCTCTCTCTCTCTCCCTGGTGCTATGTCTCTCTCTCTCCCCCTGGTGCTATGTCTCTCTCTCTCTCTCCCTGGTGCTATGTCTCTCTCTCTCTCTCTCCCTGGTGCTATGTCTCTCTCTCTCCCTGTTGCTATGTCTCTCTCTCTCTCTCTCCCTGGTGCTGTCTCACTCTTTCTCTCTCCCTGGTGCTATGTCTCTCTCTCTCTCTCCCTGGTGCTGTCTCACTCTCTCTCCCTGGTGCTGTCTCTCTCTCCCTGGTGCTATGTCTCTCTCTCTCTCTCTCCCTGGTGCTATGTGTCTCTCTCTCCCTGTTGCAATGTCTCTCTCTCTCTCCCTGGTGCTGTCTCACTCTTTCTCTCTCCCTGGTGCTATGTCTCTCTCTCTCTCTCTCTCCCTGGTGCTATGTCTCTCTCTTTCTCTCTCCCTGGTGCTATGTCTCTCTCTCTCTCTCTCTCTCCCTGGTGCTATGCCTCTCTCTTTCTCTCTCCCTGGTGCTATGTCTCTCTCTTTCTCTCTCCTTGGTGCTATGTCTCTCTCTCTCCCTGGTGCTATGTCTCTCTCTCCCTGGTGCTATGTCTCTCTCTTTCTCTCTCCCTGGTACTATGTCTCTGTCTTCGTCTCTGTATGTCTCTCTCTCTCACACACACACTATTCACGTACTTGTCATCCCTATGGTCGAGTCTCAGCTCCTGGTTCTTTCTCCTGAATCACAATCGCCGGATTTATTGATTTCTGGTCATTCTTGCCCTGTCGTACTTACTCTTCAAACTGTGTATGGCTTCCACTTCCTCATTCCAGCCAGAGGCTGAAAAAATATTTCCTAACAGCAGTTCATCTTTTTAGCTACCATATGTATGCCCCCTGGCATACATATGGAGTATCTTGTACGTCGTAATCATGTCTCTCACTTATTACTTAGAGTTTCCTAAGTACCTAACCTCCCTATAACTTAGGAGCGAAGTTATAGAGAGAACCTCTCTATAACTTAGTACTTACCGTCTCTATGACAGTATCTAACCTCTCTATAACTTACTAATTTCTCTATAACTCAGTAGCTAACGTTTCTATAATTTAGTATCCCTCTTTGCTTCTTTCGTATGATCAGCTCACGTTAGGTGTATGTGTGCGTGTGTGTATATGCGCCCGTGTATGTACGTGTGTGTACGTGGGTGGGTGCGTGCGTGCTGGAGCAACTTACACATGACCGTACTCTCTCTATCAGCCTATATCTCCCTCTCCCCTTGAGCGTGGGTTTCCCCTCATCCCATCTGGGGCAGCGTGTGGGTCTTGCTTGGGTGAGGGGAGGGGAAGGGGGAAAACATGGGTGAGGGGGGGGAAGAGGAGAGGGAAGAGGAGAGGGAAGAGAAACACTGTCTACAACAATGGATTCCACCAGTTACACCTCCGCTTCTAGCTAGAGGGGAGAGGGGAGGGGGGAGGGGGCAGGGGGCTGGTGGCAGGGGGGCAGGGGGCTGGTGGCAGGGGGGCAGGGGGCTGGTGGCAGGCTTCAGGGTGTATGTAAGTAGCATTTGCTCCTAAGTTTCCCTACACAACACTACGAGTAGTAGACAGTAGATTACTTGTAGAAGTAATAATAGTTGTATTTGTAGTAGCTGTAACCGTAGTAGTAATAGTAATAGTAGTAGTAGTAGTAGTCGTTGTATTTGTAGTAATAGTAGTTGTATTCGTATTTGTGGTAGCAGTAACAGCAGTTGTATTTGTAATAGTTGTTTTAGTAGTAGTAACAGTAGTAGTAGTAATTGTTGTAGTAGTAGTATCACTAATAGTAGTTGTACTTGTAGTACTGTTTGTAGAAGCAGTAGTAGTAATAGCAGTAGTAGTTATATTTGTAGTGACTGTAGTTGTTGTATTTGTATTTGTAGTAGTAGAAGATTTATATTTGAAGTAGCAGTAGTAGTAACAGCAATATTAGCAGTGGTATTAGCAGTAGTAATACTAGAAGTAGCAGCATTAGTAGTAAAATAGCAGCAGTTACAGTAGTAGAAGCAGAAACAGCAGCAGAAACAACAGTAGCAACAACAGAAGCAGCAGCAACAGAACTAACAGTAGCAATATATGAGAGAGTGACGGGTGGATAGGAAAGAGATGGGAAAAACAAAAGACTGAAAGAAAATAAGAAAGAAGAAGAAGAAGAAGAAGAAGAAGAAGAAGAAGAAGGAGGAGGAGGAGGAGGAGGAGGAGGAAGGAAATAAAAGACAAAGGCACTTCTTCTCATCGTCATCCTCCTTCCTACCCTCTTCCTTCTTCCCAGCCTCCCCCTTCCCGCACTCTTCCCTCTTCCTCCTCCCTCTTACCCTGTTTCTTACTCCATTACTCTTACACCTGCTGCTTCTCCATGTTAATATTGGTCACTCACTCCACAGTATTTATTCTCTGCATCTCCAATATCAGCACCGACTTGCCAAGCTGTTAGCTTCCTTACTGACAAACACAGTTATTCTGATGTCAAACATAGCTAACTTGTCAAACATAGCGATCTTGCTGTCAAACACAACTTTATTGCTGTCAAACAGCAATTTTGCTGTCAAACATAGCTAGATTGCTGTCAAACACAACTTTATTGCTGTCAAATATAGCTATCTTGATGTCAAACACAGCAGTCTTGCTGTCAAACATAGCTATATTGCTGTCAAACTCAGCAATCAGGTAAACTCCAGGTATATGATTAGGCTTGCTGGGTACACTAAAGAAATTGGTATTGTGGAAAATTGCATTTATCTGAATGTATCATTAAATACATAACAGTAAATGAAAAGATAATTATTATTTATCAGTTAGACACAACTTTATTGCTGTCAAACATAGCTATATTGCTATCAAACACAGCAGTCTTGCTGTCAAACATAGCTATATTGCTATCAAACACAGCAATCTTGCTGTCAAACATAGGTATATTGCTGTCAGACACAGCAATCTTGCTTGCTGTCAAACACAGCTTCGCACACTGACAGTATGGGTAGAGTAAGATGGACAAGTTCGCTAACAGGCGACAATAATCTACTTTGTTTATCTACGTTTCAGTTAGAGCTATGAGACCTGTATTATGTTAATGACTCGCACGTTTAGTGAGAGTACATCTGGGCATTAATTATCCTAATATTGGCTACTGTTCGAAGGGATTGGGTAATCACATTCCTCATGAGTTTAGTCTATCCTCAGAGTTATAAGGGAAAATAAAGGAAAGGGGCGAGAGAAGGGAGGGAAGAGGAAGAAGAAATGATGGATGATGGGAAGGATAGGGATACGAAGAAAGGGAGGAAAGAAAGGAGAAATAATAGAGAAAGGAAGAAGAGAAAGGTAGGAGGAGGAGTGTAGTGAGGAAATAAGAGAGGTAAGAAAGGGGGGCGAAGGAAAGGGAGGTATAGAGGAAGGTAAAAGAGGGAGAACGGAACTGATAGTAGGGAAAGATGAAGTGAGAGACAGCAATGGAAGAAAGGAGGGACAGAAGGGAGAGAGGAAAGGATGTAGAGAAGAATTCAGAGAGAGAGGGAGGAAGGAAGAAGGAAGGGAGGAAGAAAGGGAGGGAGGGAGGAAGGAAGAAAGGGAAACAGGAGAGGAGGGAGGGAGGAAGGGAGGGAGGGAGAGGGCAGCAGGTGACTTTACCAAACAAACGTACTACGGACACACGTACTACGGACACAAGTACTACGGACACACGTACTACAGACACAAGTACTACGGACACAAGTAATACGGACAGGTTTATGAATTCGTTGATATATTCCAGGATAAGTGATGGATTACTGGCCATTTGTAGGAGATTATTGTGATATATTATCCAGGTTATAATTGTAGCTCCCATGTGACAGAGATATGAGGGAGGGGAGAGGGAGGGGAGAGGGAGGGGAGAGGGAGGGGGAGATGAAGGAAAAGAAAGATGGAGGTAGTATGGTTAGGAAGAAAGAATGAAAAAGAGTAAGAGATGGGGGAAAGAGAGGTTAAAGGGAAGAGATGGGGAGAGAGAGAGAGAGAGAGAGAGAGAGAGAGAGAGAGAGAGAGAGAGAGAGAGAGAGAGAGAGAGAGAGAGAGAGAGAGAGAGAGAGAGAGAAATAGAGAGAGAGAGAGAAATAGAGAGAGAGAGAAAAACAAGAGAGAGAGAGAGGTAAAGGAAGCTGTGAAAATAAAGAGAACAAGACACACTAGTAATAAAATAAACTAAAATGGGACATGATGAATAAAGACAAATTGAAGAAAAAAATATGTTGTTTACAAGAGTTACTATGTTGTTTACAAGAGTTACTATGTTGTTTACAAGAGTTACTATGTTGTTTACAAGAGTTACTATGTTGTTTACAAGAGTTACTATGTTGTTTACAAGAGTTACTATGTTGTTTACAAGAGTTACTATGTTGTTTACAAGAGTTACTATGTTGTGTTTACAAGAGTTACTATGTTGTTTACAAGAGTTACTATGTTGTGTTTACAAGTTACTATGTTGTGTTTACAAGAGTTACTATGTTGTTTACAAGAGTTACTATGTTGTTTACAAGAGTTACTATGTTGTTTACAAGAGTTACTATGTTGTTTACAAGAGTTACTATGTTGTGTTTACAAGTTACTATGTTGTGTTTACAAGAGTTACTATGTTGTTTACAAGAGTTACTATGTTGTTTACAAGAGTTACTATGCTGTGTTTACAAGAGTTACTATGTTGTTTACAAGAGTTACTATGTTGTTTACAAGAGTTACTATGTTGTTTACAAGAGTTACTATGCTGTGTTTACAAGAGTTACTATGTTGTTTACAAGAGTTACTATGTTGTTTACAAGAGTTACTATGCTGTGTTTACAAGAGTTACTATGTTGTTTACAAGAGTTACTATGTTGTGTTTACAAGAGTTACTATGTTGTTTACAAGAGTTACTATGTTGTGTTTACAAGAGTTACTATGTTGTTTACAAGAGTTACTATGTTGTTTACAAGAGTTACTATGTTGTTTACAAGAGTTACTATGTTGTTTACAAGAGTTACTATGTTGTTTACAAGAGTTACTATGTTGTGTTTACAAGTTACTATGTTGTGTTTACAAGAGTTACTATGTTGTTTACAAGAGTTACTATGTTGTTTACAAGAGTTACTATGTTGTTTACAAGAGTTACTATGCTGTGTTTACAAGAGTTACTATGTTGTTTACAAGAGTTACTATGTTGTTTACAAGAGTTACTATGTTGTTTACAAGAGTTACTATGCTGTGTTTACAAGAGTTACTATGTTGTTTACAAGAGTTACTATGCTGTGTTTACAAGAGTTACTATGTTGTTTACAAGAGTTACTATGCTGTGTTTACAAGAGTTACTATGTTGTTTACAAGAGTTACTATGTTGTGTTTACAAGAGTTACTATGTTGTTTACAAGAGTTACTATGTTGTTTACAAGAGTTACTATGTTGTTTACAAGAGTTACTATGTTGTTTACAAGAGTTACTATGCTGTTTACAAGAGTTACTATGTTGTTTACAAGAGTTACTATGTTGTGTTTACAAGAGTTACTAAGTTGTGTTTAAAAAGAGTTACTATGTTGTTTACAAGAGTTACTATGTTGTGTTTACAAGAGTTACTATGTTGTTTACAAGAGTTACTATGTTGTGTTTACAAGAGTTACTATGTTGTTTACAAGAGTTACTATGTTGTGTTTACAAGAGTTACAATGTTGCTTAAAAGAGTTACTATGTTGTGTTTACAAGAGTTACTAAGTTGTGTTTACAAGAGTTACTATGTTGTTTACAAGAGTTACTATGTTGTTTACAAGAGTTACTATGTTGTTTAGAAGATACACAAATAACCCGCACATAAAAGAGAGAAGCTTACGACGACGTTTCGGTCCGACTTGGACCATTGACAAAGTCACACTAACAGAGGTGGAGCAGGACGGCTATATATAGGCAGGAAGAGGTGGAGGTAGTAGTAGTGGTAGTAGTAGTAGTAGTAGTAGTACAAGAATTGTATATAATACCGACAAGATGAAATTAAGACACATGCACAAGAGAGGTAAAGGAAGCTGTGAAAATAAAGAGAACAAGACACACTAGTAATAAACTAAAATGGGAAATGATGAATAAAGACAAATTGAAGAAAAAAATATGTTGTTTACAAGAGTTACTATGTTGTGTTTACAAGAGTTACTATGTTGTTTACAAGAGTTACTATGTTGTGTTTACAAGAGTTACTATGTTGTTTACAAGAGTTATTATGTTGCTTACAAGAGTTACTATGTTGTGTTTACAAGAGTTACTATGTTGTTTAAAAGAGTTACTATGTTGTGTTTACAAGAGTTATTATGTTGTTTACAAGAGTTACTATGTTGTGTTTACAAGAGTTACTATGTTGTTTACAAGAGTTACTATGTTGTGTTTACAAGAGTTACTATGTTGTGTTTACAAGAGTTACTATGTTGTGTTTACAAGAGTTACTATGTTGTGTTTACAAGAGTTACTATGTTGTGTTTACAAGAGTTACTATGTTTGTATTTAACAAATTAATATATTGTGTTTACAAGAGTTACTATGTTGTGTTTACAAGAGTTACTATGTTGTATTTACAAGAAGTTACTATGTTGTGTTTACAAGTTACTATGTTGTTTACAAGAGTTACTATGTTGTGTTTACAAGAGTTACTATGTTGTGTTTACAAGAGTTACTATGTTGTGTTTACAAGAGTTACTATGTTGTGTTTACAAGTTACTATGTTGTGTTTACAAGAGTTACTATGTTGTTTACAAGAGTTACCATGTTGTGTTTACAAGAGTTACTATGTTGTTTACAAGAGTTACTATGTTTACAAGAGTTACTATGTTGTGTTTACAAGAGTTACTATGTTGTGTTTACAAGAGTTACTATGTTGTTTACAAGAGATACTATGTTGTTTACAAGAGTTATTATGCTGTTTACAAGTTACTATGTTGTGTTTACAAGAGTTACTATGTTGTTTACAAGAGTTACTATGTTGTTTACAAGAGTTAATATGTTGTGTTTACAAGAGTTACTATGTTGTGTTTACAAGAGATACTATGCTGTTTACAAGTTACTATGTTGTGTTTACAAGAGTTACTATGTTGTGTTTACAAGAGTTACTATGTTGTTTACAAGAGTTATTATGTTGTGTTTACAAGAGTTACTATGTTGTGTTTACAAGAATTACTATGTTGTGTTTACAAAAGTTACTATATTGTATTTACAATAGTTACTATGCTGTTTACAAAGTTACTATGTTGTTTACAAGATTACTATGCTGTTTACAAGATTACTATTGTTTATTTAAGAGTTACTATGCTGTTTACAAGATTTACTATGTTGTTTACAAGAGTTACTATGTTGTGTTTACAAGAGTTACTATGTTGTTTACAAGAGTTATTATTGTTGTGTTTACAAGAGTTACTATGTTGTGTTTACAAGAATTACTATGTTGTGTTTACAAAAGTTACTATGTTGTGTTTACAATAGTTACTATGCTGTTTACAAGAGTTACTATGTTGTTTACAAGAGTTACTATGCTGTTTACAAGAGTTACTATGTTGTGTTTACAAGAGTTACTATGCTGTTTACAAGATTATATGTTGTGTTTACAAGTTACTATGTTGTGTTTACAAGTTACTATGTTGTTTACAATTACTATGTTATTTTTACAAGATTACTATGTTGCATTTACAAGAGTTACTATGTTTACAAGAGTTACTATGTTGTTTACAAGAGTTACTATGTTGCGTTTACAAGAGTTACTATGTTGTTTACAAGAGTTACTATGTTGTGTTTACAAGAGTTATTATGTTGTGTTTACAAGAGTTACTATGTTGTGTTTACAAGTTACTATGTTGTGTTTACAAGAGTTACTATGTTGTTTACAAGAGTTACTATGTTGTTTACAAGAGTTACTATGTTGCGTTTACAAGAGTTACTATGTTGTTTACAAGAGTTACTATGTTGTTTACAAGAGTTACTATGTTGCGTTTACAAGAGTTACTATGTTGTTTACAAGAGTTACTATGTTGTGTTTATAATTTTCTCGTAAACTTGTATTTACAAGAATTGCTCCTCACATATCTGTTTTTACAAAATATATTCAGATGGTTACAAGAAACATTTTTAATTATTTGTGTTTACAAAGAGAAAAATCAAGGATTCACTCACTGAAGTTTTGATTCTGCAAAATTAGCAGAGAAAGAGAGAGAGAGAGAGAGAGAGAGAGAGAGAGAGAGAGAGAGAGAGAGAGAGAGAGAGATTAGGGATTATCTACCAATATCTATTTCTAATTTTATTTTCTACACACACACACACGTGTCGACCTCAGCAACCACACATAGTCGAGCAAACACACACACACATACATACATACACACACACACACACACACACACACACACACACACACACACACAGGGGAGACATGATAACGACATATAAAATACTGCGTGGAATAGACAAGGTGGACAAAGACAGGATGTTCCAGGGAGGGGACACAGAAACAAGAGGCCACAATTGGAAGTTGAAGACACAAATGAGTCAGAGAGATATTAGGAAGTATTTCTTCAGTCATAGAGTTGTAAGGCAGTGGAATAGCCTAGAAAATGACGTAGTGGAGGCAGGAACCATACACAGTTTTAAGACGAGGTTTGATAAAGCTCATGGAGCGGGAAGAGAGAGGGCCCAGTAGCAACCGGTGAAGAGGCGGGGCCAGGAGCTAAGACTCGACCCCTGCAACCACAAATAAGTGAGTGCAAATAGGTGAGTACACACACACACATTAGCTGTGACTCGACTCCTGCAACCATTTATAGGAGAGTACACCAGCAGCACCGGAAAGAGAGGTAAGTAATAAGAGGAAGGGAGGAAGAAGAACAAACAGAGGGAGAGAAGGAAACGAAGGATAATGGCGAGTAAACAGTGACATCACAGTAAGAAAAGAAGAAATAAATAACACGAGAACACACAGTGTGTGTGTGTGTGTGTGTGTGTGTGTGTGAAGGTCTACATCTTGGAGTAAACATCTCACCCAACATATCACTAAAGGTGCAAATAAATCACATATGAGCAGCCTAAGTGAGTTTAGCTAACCTCAGCATTACCGTCAGAAACCTTAAGAGGTAATCTTCAAGGACGTTGTACACGACATACTATGTCAGACCTATCAAGGAGTACGCAGCACCACCATAGAGCCCCACCTGGTCCAACATATATGAGAACTCTAGAAGGTCCAGAGGTTAACAAGACTAGTCCAGAGATATTAAACCTGACGACTCTAGAAGAGAGAAGAACTATAGCAGAAACATTATGAGGCCTAGTCACAGACCGGGCCGCGGGGGCGTTGACCCCCGGAACTCTCTCCAGGTCTCCAGGTAAACTCAGTGAATTTAATAAGAAAAGTCTATGAAATGCAAGGTATAGAGACGAGGGGCACAGATGGTAGGTAAAGACACAGATGAACCACAGGGATGTTCCAAACTACTTTAGCAGTCTCTAGGTCATAAATAAATGGAATAAGCAAGATGAGGAAGTGGTAGAGGCAAACTCAACATGCAGTTTCAAGAGTAGGTATGATAAGTCCATAATGTTCACTACAAGATATTGATCTTCATATATGCTACACACACACACACACACACACATATATATCTATATATATATATCTATATATATATATATATATATATATATATATATATATATATATATATATATATATATATATATATATATATATATATATAAATCTTAGTCGACGTATTTAAATTGTTTTAACGTAAGTTTTAAAAAATAGTAGAGGAAAAGGAGTAACAGAGAGAGAGAGAATCTTGACACCTATATGACAGAACTCGACCCCAGCACACACATAACCTCCTCAGATTCCAACTCTGCCTCTATTGGTCCTCAGGGAACTGCACTACCTCCATCCCTGCCACTCTCTCACTCTCCCTTTCTCTCTCTCTCTCTCTGACCCTATATATATATATATATATATATATATATATATATATATATATATATATATATATATATATATATATATATATATATATATATATATATATATATATATGTGTGTGTGTGTGTATGTGTGTGTGTGTGTGTGTGTGTGTGTGTGTGTGTGTGTGTCTGATGTCCCTGAGAGAGATAGAGACTCTGGCTAGCTCTTTATCTATCAGCCTGTCTATCTTGGCGTCAACTCCCATTTTTAAAAGGATATGTGAAAGCCGGGTATCAAGCCGGACAACCCTGAACTTTCTTCATCTTTTTCTTCTTTACCGTTGGTTCGAGTCGGCAGTCACTCAGACACCCCGGCCACCAGAACTGCTATGGATTGAGGCGCCTCCGACAAGCCACTTCCACCCTTGTGCGTCCCACCAATAGGGTCGATAATGGCCTTCTTCCGGCGGGCCCGGGGTGACGAAAACAATGCAATATTTATGGTATTGCTGCCTAGCTGATCAGTATTTGGGAGAAAACTTCTTTTTTGGGGGGATGGGAGTGAGAGAGAGGGCGCTCGCCTGCGTATCTCTCTCTCTCTCTCTCTCTCTCTCTCTCTCTCTCTCTCTCCCTCTCTCGCTCTCTCTCTTTCGTTTTCTCTGACCCATCTCTCTTCCTTTTTTCTTCCCTTCTTTCTATCTCCTTTTCCATTCACTATTCTCACCCTTTCTCTCTTCGTATATTTTTTCCTCTTCCAATGCTTCTCTCTCACTCTCGTTTTCTCCCGGCCCATCTCTCTTCCTTTTTTCTTCATTCCTGCTTTCTACCTTCTCCTTTTCCACTCACTATTCTCTCCCTTTCTCTTTTCATCTCTTCTCTCTTTCTCATGTTTTTATATATTTCCAGCTGCTCATAAAAATATAAGCAACACTTCAGTAGGCCTAATGGCTTAGGTAAGACAGGTTCTTGCGTCCTGGTCTATGGAAGACAGGTTCTTGTGTCCTGGTCTATGTAATACAGGTTCTTGCGTCCTGGTCTATGGAAGACAGGTTCTTGCGTCCTGGTCTATGGAAAACAGGTTCT
>NC_091367.1:9679711-9682211 GCF_038502225.1 Cherax quadricarinatus
GAGCGATGGGACGATAGTGGGAGGCATCATGTCCTGTAGTACCCGGTTTGCGGAAAGGGAGAACAATGGCAGATTTCCACAGCTGGGGAAGAACTCCTTGTGCCCAAATAAGATTGAAGAGGTGTAAGAGGACTACAAGGGCTGACCGATGTAAATGTTGTAACATACGAATATGAATGTCGTCAGGCCCAGCTGCCGATGATCAGCAAGCTGAGAGCGTTGCCTCTAGTTCTTGAAGTGTAAAAGGCACATTATACTGTTCTTCTCTGAGAGAAGAAAAGTTCAAGGGTACTAACTCTCTGGCAGACTTCGAGGAAAGAAACGAGGGGCATAGATGGAGCCCTCGGGAAATACGGACCAGATGTGTGCCAAGTTCAATGGCAACGTCGAGAGGGTTTGCTACATCAACACCAGCGACCCGTAGAACAGGAGCCGGGTCAGGAGAGTATTTACCACTCAATTTCCTCACTTTTTTCCAGACTGCACTCATAGAAGAAGCAGAGGTGATGGTGGAAACATAGTCTCGCCAACAAGTGCGTTTAGCTTCACGGATGACACGGCGAGCGATCGCACGCTTCTGCTTAAAATCAAGAAGTCTCTCAGCGGTTCTATTGTACCGGTACCTGCCCCATGCAGCGCGTTTCAAACGTACTGCACGAGCACAAGCAGGAGACCACCAAGGCACGCACTTCTGAGAATGCCTGCCCGAGGTTTGGGGTATAGAATGAGAAGCTGCGGTATAAACTGACATCGAGAAGATGTGTAGGAGCTCATCAATGGAGGATGAAGAAGGAACTTCACTAAAAGCAGTGAGGTGTGAGTAAAGATCCCAATTAGACCGATCAAATTGCCAGCGAGGGCTACGGAAAGGTGGTGAATAGGAAGGAGAAGTAAGAATGATCGGAAAAAGAGGAAGGGCAAAAGGGAGGGGTGGGGAGGAGGAGGAGGAATGGAAAAAGGGGAGGATGCGGAGGATGGGATAGGGGAGGGGAGAATGGGGGGAAATTAGATTCGGTCTGAGGAAGAAGACCGACAGGGCTAATTCCTCAGACCAAGAGCCTCTTCACCACGCCAAGGAGCCCCCCTTGAAGAGGTGTGTGTGTGTGTAAACCTATGAGACATGAGAACATAAGAAAGGAGGAACACTGCAGAAGGCCTACTGGCTCATGCTAGGCAAGTCCTCCTTAAACCAAAACTAACTAACCAACGCTACCCAAAAAAAAATTAACTTTCATTAACCCTTTTATAAGATATAATAATTTTCTCTATGACAAAATCATATTAGTTATCCATATGAAAAATATAACTACATATAAAATTATAACTACATATATATTTTACTACATATACAATTATAAATACATATAAAACTATGACTATATATCTCTCTCTACCTATGGCAATACTATAACTATTTAACTATGGCAAAAAATCTATTACAAACTGGCAAAAAAAATAATCTTGACAATAGGCCGAACATCTCGTCTCTGCTATGTTAAAGTGTATGGTTTTAATATTAGTCAACTATCTAAGTAGTTTAAAAGAGGTCAAAAATATAGGTAGGTTTAATATGTCAAAAATCTAAGTAGTTTTAATATAAGTCAAAGATCTAGGTAGTTTTAATATAAGTCAAAGATCTAGGTAGTTTTAATATAAGTCAAAGATCTAGGTAGTTTTAATATAAGTCAAAGATCTAGGTAGTTTTAATATAAGTCAAAGATCTAGGTAGTTTTAATATAAGTCAAAGATCTAGGTAGTTTTAATATAAGTCAAAGATCTAGGTAGTTTTAATATAAGTCAAAGATCTAGGTAGTTTTAGTAACATGATGGGATGGAAACACTCACAAGTTATAGACCAAAAGGCAGAAAAAGCAATAACTGTAAATGTTTTTAAGAGATCATTTCGCCTCCTGTGTGGCAGAAACGTCATCTGAGTCAAGGTTTCAGTTACTGATTTTTTTCATAACAAATGTATGTGTGTGTGTGTGTGTGTGTGTGTGTGTGTGTGTGTGTGTGTTTTATCTTTTTTTTTTGAGAAAAGATTAAACTACGAAAGAAAATATCTGAGATAGCAAACACGTCACGCAATATCGCTATAATAAAAAAAAATACCTCTCTTACAAAAAAAAAAAAAATACCGAAGTCTAAAACTACAACAAAAATTCTTTGTTTAGAGCAAAGCAAAGACAACTCTTGTTATTACAACTATTGTTATTGCTACTATTGTTATTACAACTATTGTTATTGCTACAGCTGGACTTACTTGTGCCTGACATCAAGGAGAGAGGGAGAGAGGGAACCAGCCATAGGTACAAACAGCTACTGACCACACTGCTGAGCTAAGGTAGGAACAGAAAGAGAGAGATATGGATCGTAACCACATATTCACATACACATACACGTACACAGCTTGGTTGGTTAATGGGGTTTAAAATCTATCTACTACACGAGGGTCATTAAGGTTGGCTGTCACCTCTACACCACCAATCAAGAATAATTT
>NC_091367.1:9687211-9689711 GCF_038502225.1 Cherax quadricarinatus
CTTGATACCTCAAAGGCGATGGGACCTGACATCTCCCCATGGGTCCTTAGAGAAGGAGCAGAGATGCTGTGCGTGCCTCTAACCACAATCTTCAACACATTCCTTGAAACTGGGCAACTACCTGAGAAATGGAAGACAGTAAATGTGGTCCCCATATTTAAGAAAGGAAACAGAAACGAGGCGCTAAACTACAGACCTGTGTCTCTGACATGTATTGTGTGCAAAGTCATGGAGAAGATTATCAGGAGGAGAGTGGTCGAACGCCTGGAACGGAACAAGATTATAAATGAAAACCAGCATGGGTTCATGGAAGGCAAATCTTGTATCACAAACCTCCTGGAGTTTTATGACAAGGTAAAAGAAGTAAGACACGAGAGAGAGGGGTGGGTTCATTGCGTTTTCCTAGACTGCAGGAAGGCCTTTGACACAGTTCCCCACAAGCGATTAGTGCAGAAGCTGGAGGATCAGGCACATGTAACAGGGAGGGCACTGCAGTGGATCAGGGAATACCTGACAGGGAGGCAGCAACGAGTCATGGTACGTGAAGAGGTATCACAGTGGGCGCCTGTGACGAGCGGGGTCCCACAGGGGTCAGTTCTAGGGCCAGTGCTATTTTTGATATATGCGAACGACATGATGGAAGGAATAGACTCTGAAGTGTCCCTATTCGCAGATGATGTGAAGTTGATGAGAAGAATTAAATTGGATGAGGATGAGGCAGGACTGCAAAGAGACCTGGACAGGCTGGACATGTGGTCCAGAAACTGGCTTCTCGATTTCAATCCTGCCAAATGCAAAGTCATGAAGATTGGGGAGGGGCAAAGAAGACCGCAGACAGAGTATAGGCTAGGTGGACAAGACTACAGACCTCACTCAGGAAGAAAGACCTCGGGGTGACCATAACACCGAGCACGTCACCAGAGGCACACATCAACCAAATAACTGCTGCAGCATACGGGCGCCTGGCAAACCTGAGAATAGCGTTCCGATACCTAAATAAGAAATCGTTCAAGACACTGTACACTGTGTATGTTAGGCTCATACTGGAGTATGCAGCACCAGTCTGGAACCCACACCTGGTCAAGCACGTCAAGAAGTTAGAGAAAGTACAAAGTGTAGACAGCCTGTACTGTCTGCACAGACAGCCCATGCTGTCTGCCAGCTTAGTTCATATTTCACGCCATGCTGGTGCTGCCACCTATAGGCGTTGCTACTTCAGCCTGCCTGCCCTTGCCTCTGCCAGTACTGTGTATCAGAGTGCCCGAGGCCACTCGAAGCTACGTGGATCAGCATGCCACGTAGATCACGACGCCACGTAGATCACGACGCCACGTAGATCACGACGCCACGTTGGGTGTGGGCGATGTCACGTGGATCTACCAGCCACGTGAGTTACCAGATGTCCCAGGCTTCATGCTGTGGTCTGCTGCCCGCATCACATTAACGTCACCGACGATGCTGCCCGACTTCACAACGTCACCGATGCTGCTGCCCGACTTCATGATGTCACGATGTCTGCCTGACATCACCTCAAGATGTCTGCTGACGTCACCTCGCGACATCACGCCTGACATCACATGATGTCACATCGAGTGTTTCTAGTAATTATTTCAGTATTGTCGAGAAGACTGAGAGAAGATATATGTCGTGTGTTAATTAATTCCTCTCAGTCAGTGTTCTCACATGTTAGTGTACCGCGGGTGTGTAAAGTTGCCGTGTGTCCAGTGAGGTCTGAGCCAGACCTGAGTAGCACCACTGTGTTAAGTCACCCGTGTGACCAGTGTGTTTGACAGCTATCAGACAGCCCCGAGTGACTGAGCCCTCTTGTACAGAAAGCTTTTATGCTCGTCGCTCGTGATGTTCTGCAGAA
Organism: Cherax quadricarinatus; assembly: GCF_038502225.1. NCBI lineage: Eukaryota > Metazoa > Arthropoda > Malacostraca > Decapoda > Parastacidae > Cherax > Cherax quadricarinatus. Next base: position 9,689,082 of record NC_091367.1, read on the forward strand.
TCTTACCTGCTACGATTCCCATCGAGATTTGTTTCACTTCACCTCCAGACCGTCAGAGTGCAGTTATATGTAGAGAAACAAGTCTGGGGACGCTTAGCCTAACCTCTGCTATAACTCCAACTGCCGAGAGAATGATACTCGCCAAGCCGCAGTTAGCCACTGTCGACAGGCGCTGTGTCAGCCTCGTGTCACAAGCTTCAGTGAGCAGCCTGCACAAAGATGATGTCACTTTGACTGCTAGCTCTCTCACTGCAGTCTGGTGTATGATGTTACGACTCCCAGATGTTTCGCCCAGTCGTCTCTGCCACGACTCGCTCCACAACTCGCTCCACGCTCGCCGGCAGTGACAGCCCAGCGACAGTACCAGACACAGTACCAGACGAGAAGTGTCCTCCTGAGTCGCTTGCCAGAAGTCCTGCCCAGTTGCCGAGTTTTGTCGACGCCTCACTCGAGGGCACCAGCATGTCGTGCCGCAGGTTGAGTGAAACCTGCAGTGACTTCTACGATGACTGCTTCACAGTTCCAGAGGAGACCGTACCCTGTTACGTCACAGCTCAGCCGCAGCGATGTCTCCTGTGTTGCAGTATCTGTCCAGACGCAGGAAGGCGTGCAGTGATGCCCTTCGACGCT
>NC_091367.1:9694711-9699711 GCF_038502225.1 Cherax quadricarinatus
GCTATAACCCACATCTACTATAACCCACATCTACTATAACCCCATGTTTGCTATAACCCACATCTACTATAACCCCATGTCTGCTATAACCCACATCTACTACATCCCACAGCTACTACATCCCACATCTTATATATAAATCAATCAAATAAATTAAATGTCTTTTAGCTAAATTTACAACTGTCAATAAAATACAATACCAGTTTTTTTTATCTAGATTTTTTCTGATGCTGTTTTACGCACATATAAGAAAAAAGGGAAAAAACACAATTCGGTGTCTTGTATCTTCCCGTTTGAAAAACAACAAATTACCTGGAGAGAGTTCCGGGGGTCAACGCCCCCGCGGCCCGGTCTGTGACCAGGCCTCCTTAGGTCAGTGTCCCAGGATGCGACCCACACCAGTCGACTAACACCCAGGTACCCATTTTACTGATGGGGAACATAGACAACGGGTGGAAAGAAACACGTCCAATGTTTCTACCCTGGCTGGGAATCGAACCCAGGCCCTCACCGTGTGAAACGAGAGCGTTAACCACCAGGCCACCAGGTACTGTGGTTGCTGAGCGATCCCAGGAAGGCATCCCTTCTCCCTGTATCTTATCAGCACAGCCCCCTCTACCTCAATACACTCAAAAGGAATGTAAGAAGGGAGGAACACTGCAACAGGCCTGCTGGCCCATATTAGGCCAAATCCAACCTACTGACAAAAATATTTACCCAACCCATTTTCAATGCTACCCAAGCAATAAGCTTTGATAACTCTCCTAACTCATGTGCAAGTCCCACTAAATCAAAACCCCTCTCACTCATGCATTTATCTAACTTAAATTTGAAGCTACCCAAGGTTTTAGCTTCAATAACCCTACTAGACAAACTGTTCCACTCATCAACTACCCTATTTCCAACCCAGTACTTTCCTATATCCTTTCTAAACCTAAACTTATCCAATTTGAATCCATTATTACGTCTTTGAGGGATATCCTGAGGACCTTATTTATATCTCCTTTGTTAATACCCATCAACCATTAATATATTTCAATCAGGTCTTCCCTCATTCTTCGTCTTATAAGAGAATGTAATTTAAGAGATTTCAGTCTTTCTTCCTAAGGAAGATTTCTTATGTAATGGATTAATTTTGTCATTCCTCGCTGAATGTTTTCTAAAGAATTTATATCCATTCTGTAATATGGAGACCAGACGTAAGCTGCATAATCTACGTGAGGTCTTACTAATGATGTGTAGAGCTGTAGTATAACCTCCGGACTTCTACTGCTAGCACTTTTTTATATAAATCCCAGTAATCTGCTTGTCTTATTACGTACGCTTAGGCATTGCTGTCTTGGAAATAAATGGTATAAAATACCGACACAATGGAAATATAAACACAAATGCAGTATAATGTGATCCATAATTGACTACGTTTCGCCCACACAGTGGGCTTTTTCAAGTCACAAACAGAACTTGTGACTTGAAAAAGCCCACTGTGTGGGCGAAACGTAGTCAATAAAGGATCACATTATACTGCATTTGTGTTTATATTTCCATTGCTGTCTTGGTTTAAGGCTGTTGCTTACCATAACCCCAAAGTCCTTTTCGCATTCTGTATGACTAAGTTATACATTATTTATGGACATTCCCAAGCTTCAGGACTTTGCTTTTATCTACGTTAGGCTGCATCTGCTACCTTTCTGACCACGACATGAGTTTGTCTAAATCCTCCTGAAGTTCAGTGACAACTTCCGCTGAATCAATTATCCTTCCTATCTTCGTGTCATCACCAAATTTGCTCATATCACTAGTTATTCCCTCGTCTAGGTCATTAGTTGATAAATTAGACACATGTGCAACTCTTGGGTATCTTTATTGAGGAAACGTTTCGCCACACAGTGGCTTCATCAGTCCATACAAAGGAGAATCTTGAAAAACAGGAGGAGAATGAGGTAATCAGTCCCTCAACCTTGAGTCGATGTGGTCAGTCCATCAAGATTGATGGACTGACCACATCGACTCAAGGTTGAGGGACTGATTACCTCATTCTCCTCCTGTTCTTCAAGATTCTCCTTTGTATGGACTGATGAAGCCACTGTGTGGCGAAACGTTTCCTCAATAAAGATACCCAAGAGTTGCACATGTGTCTAATTTATCAACATGTCGGTTCTCTGAACCATTCATCTACAAACAGGTCATTAGTGTATATTATGAACAACAATGGGCCTAAAAGTGATTCCTGTGGAACGCCACTTATTACAGATGCCCACTTAGATTTTACCCTATTTATGTACACACTTTGCTTCCTGTTGGTGAGCCATGACTCGAGCCATGAGCTGCTACTTTCTTTAAAAGTCTTTGGTGTCGTACTCTATCAAAATCTTTACTAAAATCCAAATAAATAATATCAAATTCTTTATCGTGATCAACAGCTTCAAAAGCTTTACTGAAGAAAGTTAGTAAATTAGTTAGGCAGGAAAGGCCCCTCGTGAATCAATGCTGAGCATCATAGATCAAATTAATGCTTATCAAGAATATTTCTTATAGTATCAGCTATAATGACTCTTGTAAGTTGCCTACAATTGAGGTAAGGCTTAAATGACGATAATTTGATGATAATGACTTGTCCCTTGCTTTAAAAACAGGAATTACATTAGCTACCCTCCAAATATCAGACACTACACCTATTTGAAGAGATATTAAAAATGCTAGTTAATGGTTCACAAAGTTCCATTTTGCACTCCTTTAGAACCCTTGAAAAAAGTTCATCAGGACCCGGGGATTTATTTTATTACAGTTGGTCTACCTGTTTGATAACCATGTCCCTAGTGACGGTGATATCATCAAATTTATTTTCTTAAGGCCCACTATAAAAATTAATGACTGGAATATTGTTAGTGTCTTCCTGTGTGAAAACCGAGAGGAAATAATTATTAAAAATCGAGCACATTTCATTCTCCTTATCAGTAAGATGCCCAGAGTTATTTTTAAGATGACCTATCTTTTCTTTAACTTTTGTTCTATAAACCTGGAAAAAAGCCTTTCGAGTTTTTCAGTCATTCGCCACTTTAATTTCATAGCCCCGTTTAGTTTTTCTCATTCCCTTATGTAAGCTCCCTCTTTACGTACATATATTGATCTACAAGATGACCCTCACCTCTTTTGATACGCCTATAAATTCTTTTTGTTTGCCCTAAAAGATTTTTGAATCTATTGTTCATCCATTTCAGATCATTTCTATTCGATCTCATTTCTCTAAACGAAAAAAATATTCTTTGGGCAGCGTGTATAGTGTTTAGAAAACTGTCAAATTGATAATTCTCTTCGTTACACCAGTCCACAGATGATAAGTGTTCTCTAAGCCCATTGTAATATACTAAGCGAAAATCTGGGACCATTACTTAGTTATTCCTACTGTCATACTTCCAATCGATACTAAAGGTAGTTGATTTGAGGTCGCTTGCGTCTAGCTCCTCTGCAATCTCTGGATTATTAATAAGGGTATCCTTGTTAGCCAGAACCAAATCAAGCAGGATATTTTTCCTTGTTGGTTCTGTCACTAACTGCACAAAAAAAAAAAAAACAGTCTTGAATAGCCCCTCCTAACTTTACCTTTATTGTCATCTCCAACCTGATTTAGCCTTAGATCCTGCATTAATTCCTACCCTGCAGCGCTGTGTGACCCTGGTAGGTTTAGAGCTTCCTTTTGATTATAATTATAGTAACTGGGAAGTAACCTGCAGGAAGTCATTTGACCTAAGATTCCAAGTCAGTGAATTCAAAGCTGACTAAAGTTAGTCTCCTAAAATTACACACACACTGATGAATTACACACTTGTGTAACACTTGGGTATCTTTACTGAGGAAACGTTTCATCACACAGTAGCTTCATCAGTCCAAGAAGAATGATGAAGATCAGGAGTTTAAGGTAATCAGTCCCTCATCCTGGAGGACTGATATATATATTACCTTACACACAAACACACACACACACACACGCGTCACTGTAAAAGCCTCGTCACAGGGAGAAGAAATAGTTCCGGTGCGTGAATCTCGCAAGACGTGATAACACACTCCCTCTGGAGGGAGTTTACCCCTCCTCCTCCTCCTCCTCCTCCTCCTCCTCCTCAGCAGCTAGTCCATGAGATAACATTCTGTCATCCCCCACACGTCCTCAACCCTCCCCTTCCTATCCGTGCTTCTCACTGCCGTCCCGATGTCGTATCAGCGGAGTGAGTGACGGTAGGGACGAGATTAACGTGCCATCGGTGAGTGAGGTCGACTCTATGTGTCGCCACGGGAAATTGAAATGACGCTGGATGAGTGCTCTCTCTCTCTCTCTCTCTCTCTCTCTCTCTCTCTCTCTCTCTCTCTCTCTCGCAGGAAGTAAATATAGTTTAAAAATTATTGTAATACACTCTATCGTCAGTAGAATATCTTCATAAAACACTTAAGTCTAATACAAGCAAAATCTTAACAAAAACAGAACAAAACAATAACAAGACGTTCACAGAATGAGAGAAACAACAAGAATCAAACAAGAACACTACAGAAACACAACTAGAACAGAACCAAACAAGAACACAAGAACACTACAGAAACACAACTAGAACAGAACCAAACAAGAACACAAGAACACTACAGAAACACAACTAGAACAGAACCAAACAAGAACACAAGAACACTACAGAAACACAACTAGAACAGAACCAAACAAGAACACTACTAGAACAGAACCAAGAACGAAGAAATAAACTACCAAAATACAATGAAAAACAGAAGTAAAGACGAACACAACAAAGAGAACAAAAACACAGAGAACAACAGAAGATCTTAACGAGACAACAACACGAACACAAGACGACGACGACAAGTAAAAAAACAAACACATGAATTACAACAAAAACACCAGACTCCAAATAAAACGAAAAAAAAAACACGAAAAAGAGCCATTGTATGAAAAAAAAAAGTGTATGCTACACTGTGTGCTGATAAACAGCCTGATGGATCAG
>NC_091367.1:9704711-9772211 GCF_038502225.1 Cherax quadricarinatus
CGACCCCTGCAATCACAATTAGGCGAGTACAATTAGGTGAGTACACACACACACAATGTCCTACGAGGAGAGGTTAAGGGAAATCGACCTGACGACATTGGAGGACAGGAGAGATAGGGGGACATGATAACGACATACAAAATACTGAGAGGAATTGACAAGGTGGACAAAGACAGGATGTTCCAGAGATGGGACACAGCAACAAGGGGACACAGTTGGAGTTGAAGACACAGATGAATCACAGAGATGTTAGGAAGTATTTCTTCAGCCACAGAGTAGTCAGGAAGTGGAATAGTTTGGGAAGTGATGTAGTGGAGGCAGGATCCATACATAGCTTTAAGCAGAGGTATGATAAAGTTCACGGTTCAGGGAGAGTGACCTAGTAGCGACCAGTGAAGAGGCGGGGCCAGGAGCTGGAGCTCGACCCCTGCAACCTCAACTAGGTGAGTACAACTAGGTGAGTACACACACACAAACAAAACACACACACACACACACATACACACACACACATACACACACACACACACAACACACACACACACACACACACACAACACATACACACACACCACACACACAACACACACACAACACACACAACATACACACACACAACACACACACACAACACACACAAACAACACACACATACACAACACACACACCCACACAATAATCACCTTGCTTCATCAGTTTCCAGCTCTGGTTTTATCACGATTTCTTGAGTGCGGTCCCAGGCGTAGATGGCGCGAATTTCGATGGCTCTTATCGCGTATGGGGATATTGCGGATTTTGGGGGTACCCATTTTCGCGGGAAATGTGGATGCCTGATCGTAAGTGGCTTGGGTAGCGGGAGGTGTGGAGGATGTTAACCAATAGTGGCATTAGTAGCCTGGCTGGCGGGAAGATTGCAGTCAATGGTGTCAGGGGTGGTGTTTTTGGCGGGAAGATGGCAACCAATAGTGACAGAGATGATGTTTTTTGCGGGAAGATGGCAACCAATAGTGACAGAGATGATGTTTTTTGCGGGAAGATGGCAACCAATAGTGACAGAGATGATGTTTTTGGCGGGAAGATGGCAACCAATAGTGACAGAGATGATGTTTTTTGCGGGAAGATGGCAACCAATAGTGACAGAGATGGTGTTTTTGGCGGGAAGATGGCAGCCAATGGTGTCAGATGTGATGCTTTGGCGGGAGATGGTAGCCAATGATGTCAGAGGTCTTGTTTTTGGCGGGAAGACTGCAGCCTATGATATGAGAAGTGGTGTTTCCGGCGGGAAGATTCACACCAACAGTACCCGCGGCGGGATTTCTTGCTAGTGAGATTTCAGAAAACAATTTCAGTTTCAAGAAATATTACACTTAATGTAAAACAGACTCGTTTACAAACACTTTTAGCTTATTTACATTATACACTGTAAAATTATTTACAGTATACACTGTAAAATTAGACAAATATGCAACACTTGTGTATCTTTATAGTGGAAACGTTGCTCCATTGGCTTCCCCAGTCCAATACAGAGAAGAATGGTTGAAGATCAGGAGTTTGAGGAATCAGTCCCTCAGCCTGGAGTCGATGTAATCAGTCCATCAATCTTATACATTGTAAATAAACGAAAATTCTTTTCGCTCCGCTATGGACAAAAATTATTTGATTCTTCTGAGATTATCCACCACATTACCTACAGTATTTTACCAGGAGGAGCTAAACCCGAGTGGTGGAGGCTCCTACTTCCATCTGGTAATGGCTGGATAGACACCCTACCTATCTACGCCAAGTCTGAGGGACTGATTACCCAAACTTCAACTGTTTCTACTTAATAAGCTCTCTGAAGAAAATAAATGGTATAAAATACCGACACAATGGAAACATAAACACATATGCAGTTTAATGTGATCCTTTATTGACAACGTTTCGACCACACAGTGGGCGTTTTCAAGTCACAGACAGATCTACCTGGGGTGGAAGGTACGGGAGTATTTATAATCGGGTTCAGAATGATAAATTAGACACATGTGCAACTCTTGGGTATCTTTATTGAGGAAACGTTTCGCCACACAGTGGCTTCATCAGTCCATACGAAGGAGAAACTTGAAGAACAGGAGGAGAATGAGGTAATCAGTCCCTCAACCTTGAGTCGATGTGTTCAGTCCATCAATAAAGATACCCAAGAGTTGCATATGTGTCTAATTTATCAACATGTCGGTTCTCTGAACCATTCATCTACGGGTTCAGAATGTTGAGGTCAGGTGGAGAATGCTGCATCTGAAGATCTACCGAATGGGGTATAGAGTCTTGGGTAGCTTGGCAGGGGTATTGGACAAGTTGTGAGTAGACCTTCTGCAGTGTTCTATGTTCTTATGTGGGATAGCGATGAAGAAGTTTCTTGGCGAGTAGTTCAGCTATGTTATAGAAGCCATTGTTCTGGTTGAAATTGTTGGTTATAGAGATAAGCGATGATTCCAGGATTCTTCGGTATTGAGTGTTGTCTTCTGTGGCGATAAGTCTTGAGTTTCTGTGGTTAATTAAATGGTTGTGTGAATTGCGATGTTGTACACAGGCATTCCTTGTATCGTCAGTCCTGCTTGCGTACTGGTGTTCTGAAATACGTGTTTGGAGGTCTCTTGATGTTTCGCCCACGTATAATTTGTTGCTGTCATTACAAGGGATTATGTATACCCCTGGAGAGGATGGAAGCTTGTCCTGTCTACTACTGGTGATGTCCTTGATGGTCGTGGTTGTGGAGGTCGATACTTGGAATGATGTATTGGAAAAGATGTTGGAAACATGTTTGGCAATGGAGTTGGCGGTGAGGTGAGAAGACACTGCCGAGAAGAGATACATAGTCCTCCCCGCCAACTCCATTGCCAAACATGTTTCCAACATCTTTTCCAATACATCATTCCAAGTATCTACCTCCACAACCACGACCATCAAGGACATCACCAGTAGTAGACAGGACAAGCTTCCATCCTCTGCAGGGGTATACATAATCCCTTGTAATGACTGCAACAAATTATACGTGGGCGAAACATCAAGAGACCTCCAAACACATATTTCAGAACACCAGTACGCAAGCAGGACTGACGATACAAGGAATGCCTGTGTACAACATCGCAATTCACACAACCATTTAATTAACTACAGAAACTCAAGACTTATCGCCACAGAAGACAACACTCAATACCGAAGAATCCTGGAATCATCGCTTATCTCTATAACCACCAATTTCAACCAGAACAATGGCTTCTATAACATAGCTGAACCACTCGCCAAGAAACTTCTTCATCGCTATCCCACATAAGAACATAGAACACTGCAGAAGGTCTACTCACAACTTGTTCAATACCCCTGCCAACCTACCCAAGACTCAATAACCCCGCCCGGTAGATCATCAGATGCAGCATTCTCCACCTGACCTCAACATTCTGAACCCGACTATAAATACTCCCGTACCTTCCACCCCAGGTCTGTGACTGTGACTTGAAAAAGCCCACTGTGTGGGCGAAACATTGTCAATAAAGGATCACATTAAACTGCATATGTGCTTATGTTTCCATAATAAGCTCTCTGCTGAATACTGTGATGGAATATGACAGTAAAACCACTCTGAGTGACGTAGTCCAGTGAGCGAAACGTCTTCAAAATATAGATGCCTGTGTGATTCATCACATCTCTATCTGCTGAATACAAGAACAACAGCAATATAAGAAGAGAAACAAATAAAAAAAGTGTGACAAGGACAATAACACATACAAAGAGTGCAACAATAAGTATAACCACAAGAATAAAACAAACTTACAGGAAAATGCAAGACTGTAAATACAAGAACAACACAAACACAAGAACAACATCTAACACAAGAGGACCATCAATTGACTATATAACAAAAATACCACCACTGCCACCAAAAATACCACCACTGCCACCAAAAATACCACCATCGCCACCAAAAATACCACCACTGCCACCAAAATACCACCACCGCCACCAAAAATACCACCATCGCCACCAAAAATTACCACCACTGCCACCAAAGATACCACCACCACCAAAAATACCACCACTGTCACCAAAAATACCACCACTGCCACCAAAATACCACCATTGCAACCAAAAATACCACTACTGCCACCAAAAATACCACCACTGCCACCAAAAATACCACCAATACCACCAAAAATTCCACCACCAAATATACCACCACTGCTACCAAAAATACCACCATTACCACCAAAAATACCACCACTGACACCAAAAATACCACCACTACCACCAAAAATACCACCACTGACACCAAAAATACCACCACTACCACCAAAAATACCACCACTGACACCAAAAATACCACCACTACCACCAAAAAACCACCACTCCTACCAAAAATACCAACAACTAATGAGAACTTAAAAAACTCAACATATTTCAACATTTTAAGAGAATGAGAATGAGGGGTGAGAGTCATGAGGACAGTTGATCACAACGGCGGCCATGTTGGCGAGGGGTGAGAGTCATGAGGACAGTTGATCACAACGGCGGCCATGTTGGCGGTCACTGAGTGTAATTTGTGGGCGGAGTTCGTTAAGTCCAGAATATATAACGAAAATTATAAATTTGTCTTGTGAATTGAAGAAAACGTTGAAATACCATAGAAAAGATGAAGTTTTGTCGACCGTATTACAGGAGCTGGAGTTGTAGTTGTATTACAAGCAACACAAGCAGTAGTAAGCAACACAAGTAGCAGTAAGAAACACAAGCAGTAGTAAGCAACACAAGTAGCAGTAAGAAACACAAGCAGTAGTAAGCAACACAAGTAGCAGTAAGAAACACAAGCAGTAGTAAGCAATACAAGTAGCAGTAAGCAATACAAGTAGCAGTAAGAAACACAAGCAGTAGTAAGCAATACAAGTAGCAGTAAGCAATACAAGGAGCAGTAAGAAACACAAGCAGTAGTAAGCAATACAAGTAGCAGTAAGAAACACAAGCAGTAGTAAGCAATACAAGTAGCAGTAAGAAACACAAGTAGCAGTAAGAAACACAAGTAGCAGTAAGAAACACAAGCAGTAGTAAGCAATACAAGTAGCAGTAAGAAACACAAGTAGCAGTAAGCAACACAGGTAGCAGTAAGAAACACAAGCAGTAGTAAGCAACACAGGTAGCAGTAAGAAACACAAGCAGTAGTAAGCAACACAGGTAGCAGTAAGAAACACAAGCAGTAGTAAGCAACACAAGTAGCAGTAAGCAATACAAGTAGCAGTAAGAAACACAAGCAGTAGTAAGCAATACAAGTAGCAGTAAGCAATACAAGTAGCAGTAAGAAACACAAGCAGTAGTAAGCAATACAAGTAGCAGTAAGAAACACAAGCAGTAGTAAGCAATACAAGTAGCAGTAAGAAACACAAGCAGTAGTAAGCAATACAAGTAGCAGTAAGAAACACAAGTAGCAGTAAGAAACACAAGTAGCAGTAAGAAACACAAGCAGTAGTAAGCAATACAAGTAGCAGTAAGCAATACAAGTAGCAGTAAGAAACACAAGTAGCAGTAAGAAACACAAGCAGTAGTAAGCAATACAAGTAGCAGTAAGCAATACAAGTAGCAGTAAGAAACACAAGCAGTAGTAAGCAATACAAGTAGCAGTAAGAAACACAAGCAGTAGTAAGCAATATAAGTAGCAGTAAGAAACACAAGCAGTAGTAAGCAATATAAGTAGCAGTAAGAAACACAAGCAGTAGTAAGCAATACAAGTAGCAGTAAGAAACACAAGCAGTAGTAAGCAATACAAGTAGCAGTAAGAAACACAAGCAGTAGTAAGCAATACAAGTAGCAGTAAGAAACACAAGCAGTAGTAAGCAATACAAGTAGCAGTAAGAAACACAAGCAGTAGTAAGCAATACAAGTAGCAGTAAGAAACACAAGCAGTAGTAAACAATACAAGTAGCAGTAAGCAATACAAGTAGCAGTAACAACACAAACAGAAGTAACAACACAAGTAGCAGTACCAAGAGAAGTAGCAATAGCAATAACAGCAGAGTCGTAGTAGAAACAGTAGTAATAGTGTAGCAGCAGCTGTAGAGTCTGTGGTGGTAGTAACAGCAGCTGGTGCAGTCGAAATAACAGCAAAACACACACACACACACACACACACACACACACACACACACACACACACACACACACACACACACACACACACACACACACACACACACACACACACACACACACACACACACACACACACACACACACACACACACACACACACACACACACACACACACACACACACACACACACACACACACACACACACACGAGCGGGAGTACAACACGAAGCTATAAATCGTAGAGATGATAAAAATTTGCCAAGGAGTTCCCAAATTTAATTTACCTCCCTGGCCCCGTCTTCCCTCCCTGGCCCCGTCGTCCTCCCTGGCCCCGTCTACCCTCCCTGGCCTCGTCTTCCCTCCCTGGCCCCGTCTACCCTCCCTGGCCCCGTCTACCCTCCCTCTTTGATTCATTATGTCCTACTTTCATCTACAAAAAAAAAAAAAGACTGGTTCTAGGCTACAAAGACAAAGAAACAGTCACTCTGGGAGACTCGAGAATTTATAAAAGTGCCAGACAAGAGACACAAAGAAGGTATCCCCCAGAGATAAATTCGGAGGAGCCATCATCCCCCCTTCCTTCCTCGAGGAGGCAAATTCAAAGTGGTATCCCTCGGACAAGTACATTCAGAGGCGATAAGGTCCCCTATTCACAGCAGGTATACTGCCCTCTAACAAGTAAATGAGTTGAGAACAACAGGAACAATACCGTGACTGGAACAATACCACTACTACTACCACTACCAGCATTACTACTACTACTACCAGCATTACCACTACTACTACCACCAGCATTACCACTACTACTACCACCAGCATTACCACTACTACTACCACCAGCATTACCACTACTACTACCACCAGCATTACCACTACTACTACCACTACCAGCATTACCACTACTACTACTACTACCAGCATTACCACTACTACTACCACCACCAGCATTACCACTACTACTACCACTACCAGCATTACCACTACTACTACCACTACCAGCATTACCACTACTACTACCACCACCAGCATTACCACTACTACTACTACTACCAGCATTACCACTACTACTACCACTACCAGCATTACCACTACTACTACCACTACCAGCATTACCACTACTACTCCCACTACCAGCATTACCACTACTACTACTACTACCAGCATTACCACTACTACTACCACTACCAGCATTACCACTACTACTACCACTACCAGCATTACCACTACTACTACCACTACCAGCATTACCACTACTACTACCACTACCAGCATTACCACTACTACTACTACTACCAGCATTACCACTACTACTACCACTACCAGCATTACCACTACTACTACCACTACCAGCATTACCACTACTACTACCACTACCAGCATTACCACTACTACTACCACTACCAGCATTACCACTATTACTACCACTAACAGCATTACCACTACTACTACCACTACCAACATTACCACTACTACTACTACCAGCATTACCACTACTACTACCACCACCAGCATTACCACCACTACTACTACTACTACCAGCATTACCACTACTACTACTACTACCAGCATTACCACTACTACTACCACTACCAGCATTACCACTACTACTACTACTACCAGCATTACCACTACTACTACCACTACCAGCATTACCACTACTACTACCACTACCAGCATAATCACCACCACTACTTCTTCCTCTCTTGGTCCCGTCCCTCGCCTATACATGCTGTCTCAATCTTTTACGTTAGTGTGACTTTGTAAATGGTCAACATCGTCGTAACGTTCTCTCTCTCATGTGCAGGTTATAAACTAAATAAATTAATGTATGCCTTTAAATGAAGTGTCAGCCTAAATCAGAACGCCAGTACAGGAGCATTGGTCCTGACCCAACATGCTGTGGCACTAGGGTAGGCCTACTGGCCCGTCGTAGGCGGGTCCTACTCACACTCAGTATTGGCAACTCATGACATGGTAAAAACAACGCTATTACAACACACACACACACACACACACACACACACACACACACACACACACACACCGGTGTCATATTCCATCACACTGGATGGTTTACCTGTCATATTCCATCACACTGGATGGTTTACCTGTCATATTCCATCACACTGGATGGTTTACCTGTCATATTCCATCACACTGGATGGTTTAACTGTCATATTCCATCACACTGGATGGTTTACCTGTCATATTCCATCACACTGGATGGTTTAACTGTCATATTCCATCACACTGGATGGTTTACCTGTCATATTCCATCACACTGGATGGTTTAACTGTCATATTCCATCACACTGGATGGTTTACCTGTCATATTCCATCACACTGGATGGTTTACCTGTCATATTCCATCACACTGGATGGTTTACCTGTCATATTCCATCACACTGGATGGTTTACCTGTCATATTCCATCACACTGGATGGTTTACCTGTCATATTCCATCACACTGGATGGTTTACCTGTCATATTCCATCACACTGGATGGTTTACCTGTCATATTCCATCACACTGGATGGTTTACCTGTCATATTCCATCACACTGGATGGTTTACCTGTCATATTCCATCACACTGGATGGTTTACCTGTCATATTCCATCACACTGGATGGTTTAACTGTCATATTCCATCACACTGGATGGTTTACCTGTCATATTCCATCACACTGGATGGTTTACCTGTCATATTCCATCACACTGGATGGTTTAACTGTCATATTCCATCACACTGGATGGTTTAACTGTCATATTCCATCACACTGGATGGTTTACCTGTCATATTCCATCACACTGGATGGTTTAACTGTCATATTCCATCACACTGGATGGTTTAACTGTCATATTCCATCACACTGGATGGTTTAACTGTCATATTCCATCACACTGGATGGTTTAACTGTCATATTCCATCACACTGGATGGTTTAACTGTCATATTCCATCACACTGGATGGTTTACCTGTCATATTCCATCACACTGGATGGTTTAACTGTCATATTCCATCACACTGGATGGTTTAACTGTCATATTCCATCACACTGGATGGTTTACCTGTCATATTCCATCACACTGGATGGTTTAACTGTCATATTCCATCACACTGGATGGTTTAACTGTCATATTCCATCACACTGGATGGTTTAACTGTCATATTCCATCACACTGGATGGTTTAACTGTCATATTCCATCACACTGGATGGTTTAACTGTCATATTCCATCACACTGGATGGTTTACCTGTCATATTCCATCACACTGGATGGTTTAACTGTCATATTCCATCACACTGGATGGTTTAACTGTCATATTCCATCACACTGGATGGTTTAACTGTCATATTCCATCACACTGGATGGTTTAACTGTCATATTCCATCACACTGGATGGTTTACCTGTCATATTCCACCACACTGGATGGTTTACCTGTCATATTCCATCACACTGGATGGTTTACCTGTCATATTCCATCACACTGGATGGTTTACCTGTCATATTCCACCACACTGGATGGTTTACCTGTCATATTCCATCACACTGGATGGTTTACCTGTCATATTCCATCACACTGGATGGTTTAACTGTCATATTCCATCACACTGGATGGTTTACCTGTCATATTCCACCACACTGGATGGTTTACCTGTCATATTCCATCACACTGGATGGTTTACCTGTCATATTCCATCACACTGGATGGTTTACCTGTCATATTCCATCACACTGGATGGTTTACCTGTCATATTCCACCACACTGGATGGTTTAACTGTCATATTCCATCACACTGGATGGTTTAACTGTCATATTCCATCACACTGGATGGTTTAACTGTCATATTCCATCACACTGGATGGTTTAACTGTCATATTCCATCACACTGGATGGTTTACCTGTCATATTCCACCACACTGGATGGTTTACCTGTCATATTCCATCACACTGGATGGTTTACCTGTCATATTCCATCACACTGGATGGTTTACCTGTCATATTCCACCACACTGGATGGTTTACCTGTCATATTCCATCACACTGGATGGTTTACCTGTCATATTCCATCACACTGGATGGTTTACCTGTCATATTCCATCACACTGGATGGTTTACCTGTCATATTCCACCACACTGGATGGTTTACCTGTCATATTCCATCACACTGGATGGTTTACCTGTCATATTCCATCACACTGGATGGTTTACCTGTCATATTCCACCACACTGGATGGTTTACCTGTCATATTCCATCACACTGGATGGTTTACCTGTCATATTCCACCACACTGGATGGTTTACCTGTCATATTCCATCACACTGGATGGTTTACCTCACAAAATAAAACCTAACTCAAACTAACACTATGGAATCAAAATAATAATAATAATAATAATAATAATAGTAATATTAATGAGTTCCTCACTCATACAAGTTGTGGTTGCGGGGGTCGAGTCACAGCTCCTGGCCCCGCCTCTTCACCTGGCCGCTACCCGGTCACTCTTCCCGCTCCGTGAGCTTTGTCATATTTCTTCTGTGTGTGTGTGTGTGTGTGTGTGTGTGTGTGTGTGTGTGTGTGTGTGTGAGTGTGTGTGTGTGTGAGTGTGTGTGTGTGTGTGTGTGTGTGTGTGTGTGTGTGTGTGTGTGTGTGTGTGTGTGTGTGTGTGTGTGTGTGTGTGTGTGTGTGTGTGTGTGAGTGTGTGTGTGTGTGAGTGTGTGTGTGTGTGAGTGTGTGTGTGTGTGTGTGTGTGTGTGTGTGTGTGTGTGTGTGTGTGTGTGTGTGTGTGTGTGTGTGTGTGTGTGTGTGTGTGAGTGTGTGTGTGTGTGTGTGTGTGTGTGTGTGTGTGTGTGTGTGTGTGTGTGCGTGTCTGCGTGCGTGTGTGTGCGTGTGTGTGTGTGATAATTTGCTCTGCTCTAAATAATCCCAGTACCGGTACTTAACTCACTAATGCTTATCCTCAGTGCCTGCCCCGCGGTCCAGGACCGGTCCACCGACCACCATCCCGACTTCACGTCAAGCGGATCCGACTACTCGTGTCGCGAACCCAAGTCATCGTTCCACCAACTCGACTCCATGCCCTATGGACCCGACTTGAGTCGGACCCTGTCATCCTAGAAATCCTATTCAACTCCCGACGGACCCGGCTCCGTCAAGTACCCGACTCCCAGTCACTAAGAGCCGATAATCGGCTGGTTATTGTCACTGGCTGGGAAATTAGACTCTAAACCTTACAACATCTCGAGGAATAAGACACTTGTGCAACATCCGGGAATGTTTACTGAGGAAACGTTTCGCTAGCTAGTGACTTCGTCAGTCCAATACAGAGAGGAACAGTAAAAAGAAGTTTGAGGTAACAAGTCCCTCAGCCCGGAGTCAATGTGCTCAGTCCATCAATTTTGAAGAAAGTACTTTCTCCCAGACTGACGAAGTACTCTCTTAAAGACTACAGTATTCCTCCTTCTTATGTTCTTCTGACAGGAGTGACTGAAGGTCGCTGGGGTGATGGGAGAATCAAGAAGAAATAGGGAAGTGTAAGGGAAAAGTGTAGCCTTGTATAGGCCAGTAGGCCTTCTGCAGTGTTCTTCCATTCCTATATTGTTATATATTAGGGTACAGAGAGATATAAGGACAAGAGTATTTGCTTTGAAGGGAGGGGGAGAACGCAGGTAGGGGGGAGGGGAGAACGCAGGTAGGGGGAGGGGAGAACGCAGGTAGGGGGAGGGGAGAACGCAGGTAGGGGGGGAGACAAGAACGCAGGCAGGGGGGGAGACAAGAACGCAGGTAGGGGGAGAGACAAGAACGCAGGCAGGGGGGGAGACAAGAACGCAGGCAGGGGGGGGGAGACAAGAACGCAGGCAGGGGGAGAGACAAGAACGCAGGTAGGGGGGGAGACAAGAACGCAGGTAGGGGGGGGGAGACAAGAACGCAGGTAGGGGGGGAGGGTAGAAATCGCTGGTGGGGGGAGAGGGGAGAACTCTAACAAAAATGGATCATTAGTCTTCACCTTAAAGACAAGATAATTCAACGTCCTCAGCAATGAAAAAAAAAATTAAAACACCCGTAAGGAAAAACAAAAGAAAAAATCAACATACACACAAAAAAACAGACAAACACATTAATAAATAACAAGTACAATCACAGCAACACTAAGAACAAGCAACGACACTTAAAAATGGTTTAAGAAACACGTCAGTAAACATATTACACAACGTTTCGGTCCCGGGACCTTGTGTTTACTTACGTGTTTTTTTTACAATATCTCGTCGGTATTTATTACCGCGGTTTATACGAACAGTTAAAAATAACATTAAACTGCCTATGACAAAATGATTTTAAAACTTCGTTAAAAAATAACAAAAGTTCCAGGAAAAAAAAAAGGTGAATCACAAAAAGGGTGAATCACAAAAAGGGTGAATCACAGAAAGGGTGAATCACAAAAAGGGTGAATCACAAAAAGGGTGAATCACAAAAAGGGTGAATCACAAAAAGGGTGAATCACAGAAAGGGTGAATCACAAAAGGGGTGAATCACAGAAAGGGTGAATCACAAAAAGGGTGAATCACAAAAAGGGTGAATCACAAAAAGGGTGAATCACAAAAAGGGTGAATCACAAAAAGGGTGAATCACAAAAAAGGTGAATCACAAAAAAGGTGAATCACAAAAAGGGTGAATCACAGAAAGGGTGAATCACAAAAAAGGTGAATCACAAAAAGGGTGAATTACAAAAAGGGTGAATCACAAAAAGGGTGAATCACAAAAAGGGTGAATCACAAAAAGGGTGAATCACAAAAAAGGTGAATCACAAAAAGGGTGAATCACAGAAAGGGTGAATCACAAAAAGGGTGAATCACAAAAAGGGTGAATCACAAAAAGGGTGAATCACAAAAAGGGTGAATCACAAAAAGGGTGAATCACAAAAGGGGTGAATCACAAAAAGGGTGAATCACAAAAGGGGTGAATCACAAAAAGGGTGAATCACAAAAGGGGTGAATCACAAAAAGGGAGAAAGAGTACTGAAACTCTGTAGGTGGCCATTTCAAGTGATGGGGAGAAGGCGATGGGAAAGAGGGGAGGAGAAAGGTTGTCTGCTTTATATGAAGCGTTGGGAGACGGAGGGAAGCGGAGGGACCCAGGGAGGGAAGGAGGGGGGAGGGAGAGGGAGGGAGACTGGAGAGCGAGACATCGGTACAATACGGTCTTCATTTCGGAGATATTTCGCCAAGCAGTGATTATCACTCGAATACAGAGGGACAGAAAGAGTTGGAAGACGTGAAGATACGATCAGTCCCCCTCCCCTCCAGCCTGGAGACGATCAGTCCCCTCCCCTCCAGCCTGGAGACGATCAGTCCCCTCCCCTCCAGCCTGGAGACGATCAGTCCCCTCCCCTCCAGCCTGGAGACGATCAGTCCCTCTCCCCTCCAGCCTGGAGACGATCAGTCCCCTCCCCTCCAGCCTGGAGACGATCAGTCCCCCTCCCCTCCAGCCTGGAGACGATCAGTCCCTCTCCCCTCCAGCCTGGAGACGATCAGTCCCCCTCCCCTCCAGCCTGGAGACGATCAGTCCCCTCCCCTCCAGCCTGGAGACGATCAGTCCCCCTCCCCTCCAGCCTGGAGACGATCAGTCCCTCTCCCCTCCAGCCTGGAGACGATCAGTCCCTCTCCCCTCCAGCCTGGAGACGATCAGTCCCCTCCCCTCCAGCCTGGAGACGATCAGTCCCTCTCCCCTCCAGCCTGGAGACAATCAATCCCCCTCCCCTCCAGCCTGGAGACGATCAGTCCCCTCCCCTCCAGCCTGGAGACGATCAGTCCCCCTCCCCTCCAGCCTGGAGACGATCAGTCCCCTCCCCTCCAGACTGGAGACGATCACTCCCCTCCCCTCCAGCCTGAAGACTATCAATCCCCTTCCCTCCAGCCTGGAGACGATCAGTCCCCTCCCCTCCAGCCTGGAGACGATCAGTCCCCTCCCCTCCAGTCTGAAGACTATCAATCCCCTCCAGCCTGGAGACGATCAGTCCCCTACCCTCCAGCCTGGAGACGATCAGTCCCTCTCCCCTCCAGCCTGGAGACGATCAGTCCCTCTCCCCTCCAGCCTGGAGACGATCAGTCCCCCTCCCCTCCAGCCTGGAGACGATCAGTCCCCTACCCTCCAGCCTGGAGACGATCAGTCCCTCTCCCCTCCAGCCTGGAGACGATCAGTCCCCCTCCCCTCCAGCCTGGAGACGATCAGTCCCCTCCCCTCCAGCCTGGAGACGATCAGTCCCCTCCCCTCCAGCCTGGAGACGATCAGTCCCCTCCCCTCCAGCCTGAAGACTATCAATCCCCTCCCCTCCAGCCTGGAGACGATCAGTCCCCTCCCCTCCAGCCTGGAGACGATCAGTCCCCTCCCCTCCAGCCTGAAGACTATCAATCCCCTCCCCTCCAGCCTGGAGACGATCAGCCCCCCTCCCCTCCAGCCTGGAGACGATCAGTCCCTCTCCCCTCCAGCCTGGAGACGATCAGTCCCCCTCCCCTCCAGCCTGGAGACGATCAGTCCCCTCCCCTCCAGCCTGGAGACGATCAGTTCCCCTCCCCTCCAGCCTGGAGACGATCAGTCCCCTCCCCTCCAGCCTGGAGACGATCAGTCCCCTCCCCTCCAGTCTGAAGACTATCAATCCCCTCCCCTCCAGCCTGGAGACGATCAGTCCCCTCCCCTCCAGCCTGGAGACGATCAGTCCCCTCCCCTCCAGCCTGGAGACGATCAGTCCCCTCCCCTCCAGCCTGGAGACGATCAGTCCCCTCCCCTCCAGCCTGGAGACGATCAGTCCCCTCCCCTCCAGCCGGGAGACGATCAGTCCCCTCCCCTCCAGTCTGGAGACGATCAGTCCCCCAGCCTGGAGACGATGAGTCCCCCAGCCTGGAGACCTGAGGGACAGGTATCACCAATGATACCACTGTGGTACTCTAGCTTCAACCCGTGGTTAAGAAGCGCTGCCAAAAACTTACTGCACTACGGTCTAATCACCCGTGATCTCCATCGCGGCCACAAAATACCTCAGCTACAAATTAAGTGGTTGTGGTTGGAGGAAAGGCTAGGGAGGACCGGGGGGGGGGGGACGGGGGGTGGGACGAGGGGGGGTAAAGGAGGGGAAGAGGGAGGGCAAAGGGAGGACCGGGGGGGGGGGGTGACGGGGGGGAAGAGGGGGGCGGTTTGACGGAGGCGAAGAGGGAGGGCAAAGAAAAGAGGTTCCTAGTAGACGGATCCACTGTTTGTTGTTACCGGGGAGAAGACATTAATTATTTAAATAAAACTGGATACTACCACAACAACAACTACTACTACTATTGCTACAACGATTATATTATGTTCTGCACCTCACTCTAATACCTGGTAAGTAAGACATATGTCCAACAGTTAGGTATCTTTATTCCGAAACGTTTCGCCTACACAGTAGACTTCTTCAGTCGAGTACAGAAGCATTAGAGATGTCGGTATCATATATAACATTTTAATATTCACTCTCATACATATATATATATATATATATATATATATATATATATATATATATATATATATATATATATATATATATATATATATATATATATATATATATATATACCCTCTGTGAGAGGGTACAGTTTGAGTCATTCCCTTGAACCGATCTACCTGGATTTCCTACTCATTTCTGCAACATTGCAAGCTCCTGATGTGTTGACTGCAACACGAAAGGCCTAGAGCCATCATTCAACTCCCTCCTCCGAGGTTATTTGGCACCTTGTATTGCTTGTTAACAATTATTGCATACACTCAAGTATATCTACCTGGAGGGTGTATCGCCCCCGCGGCCCATGTAATATAAGGATTATATACAACCCGCACATGGGAGAAAGAAACCTATGACGACGTTTCGGTCCGACTTGTAACAGGTAATGAACCAAGTAGGACCGAAGCGTCGTGGTGAGCTTCTCTCTCCTATGTGCGGATTATCTGTGTGTTGTTCCAATCACGGTATTGTGACTTCTTTATGCTAAGGATTAGTAACCCAGGGGGGTTAATATCCCAGAATAACCAAAGTGGTCTGGCTTATTTCCACTTGTGTTCTTATTAGGTGCTGAGAGACGATGGCACTGCAACAATCGTCACCTATCTCCCATGTAATCTATCTCCCAGGTACCCTACCATCTCCAAGGTAACCTATCTCCCAGATAACTTACTATCTCCCAGATAACCTACTATCTCCCAGATAACCTACTATCTCCCAGATAACCTACCATCTCCAAGGTAACCTATCTCCCAGATAACCTGCTGTCTCCCAGATAACCTACCATCTCCAAGGTAACCTATTTCCCAGATAACTTACTATTTCCCAGATAACTTACTATCTCCCAGATAACCTACTATCTCCCAGATAACCTACCATCTCCAAGGTAACATATCTCCCAGATAACTTACTATCTCCTAGATAACCTACTATCTCCCAGATAACCTACTATCTCCCAGATAACCTACTATCTCCCAGATAACCTACCATCTCCAAGGTAACCTATCTCCCAGATAACTTACTATCTCCCAGATAACCTACTGTCTCCCAGATAACCTACCATCTCCAAGGTAACCTATCTCCCAGATAACTTACTATCTCCCAGATAACTTACTATCTCCCAGATAACCTACTATCTCCCAGATAACCTACTATCTCCCAGATAACCTAACATCTCCAAAGTAGTATAAACCTTGGTAATAAATACCGACAAGTTGGTTTAGAAAGACACATGTTAACATGTTAGAAGTGATCAAGGTCCCAGGACCGAAACGTTTTCTAATAAATATGTTATAGTGTTTGCTTACGTGTCTTTCTAAACCATCTCCAAAGTAACCTATCTCCCAGATAACTTACTATCTCCCAGGTAACCTACTGTCTCCCAGATAACCTACCATCTCCAAGATAGCCTATCTCCCAGATAACTTACTATCTCCCAGATAACTTACTATCTCCCAGATAACCTACTGTCTCCCAGATAACCTACCATCTCCAAGGTAACCCATCTCCCAGATAACTTACTATCTTCCAGATAACTTACTATCTCCCAGATAACCTACTGTCTCCCAAGTGACCTACTATCTGTAAGGTATAAGGGACAGTAGGGATGCTGGTTGCATACAAGGCTGCAGCTAAGCTTACAATCAGGCAGCTCGTGAGATACAACATCACAGGGAGAAAACATTACCAATATTTGTTCTAACAGCGAAGTTATCATCTAGAATGACCGAGTAGATCGCTGCAGGTATTTGTAAACACACGCTAACACCCAGATATTTCTGTTCTGTTATTTTTACACTGTGGCATGTTCAGTGGGAGGGCGCTAAATCCGCCTGGGAAATGGGAGTTAATCAGATTATAGGAGAGCCACTATTCCCCAGAGCGAAAGCCTTTCCCCAACGTCAAAGAACTCACTTTCAATAGAAAGTCATTTAGAAATGCTCAACATCCACATTTTCGCCAGCCTTAAGTAACTTTTTAACTGAAATTCCACGAGGTAACAATTCTCACATTGTATAAATTATACAAATCAGACTCATTTATAATTAATAAAATTTATGAAGAATTTAAGCTATGTTTGACAAGTCCTTGACCATCTCACCCGCATCATCATCAAGGAACTGATGAAGTGTCGGATGTTAACCGTGAGGTGTTGTCTCAGCCTTATACGCCTTCAGCTGTTCTCAACTGGTCCTGCCAGTGTACTGTAATATTCCTTTGTGCAGAACTGAATTTGTAAATTTTCCACCGAAGTGGCTTGTTCACTGTGCATCCCATATCCATCCTGTGAACGGTAGCACAAGAACATGAACATGCGGATACACAGGTCTAGAAACTAGGCCTAAAAAGGGTTAACAGAAGTACATCTGTATATAATATTTACAATTAATATTTCATCTGTTACAAACAAATTTGTGATACATTACTTAATATGTCTGGTATCTTATTTTCACTAATATGATAACTTGACATACACGCTACAGTACTACTATATTTAATATTCCTCAATAAGTGGAAAATGAAACACATAGTGTCCAACATAGTGAACATGACGCTGACAACATACTTTGCGTTTAGTCTGATCATCATCTGTGTGTGTCTGCCAAACTGTCAGTTGTACTTGTAACCAAACCTGAGTCTGGCTACCACAACATCCCTAACACAGTGGGTGATGGTCCAAACCTGAGTCTGGCTACCACAACATCCCTAACACAGTGGGTGATGGTCCAAACCTGAGTCTGGCTACCACAACATCCCTAACACAGTGGGTGATGGTCCAAACCTGAGTCTGGCTACCACAACATCCCTAACACAGTGGGTGACGGTCTGGCTACCACAACATCCCTAACACAGTGGGTGATGGTCAAACCTGAGTCTGGCTACCACAACATCCCTAACACAGTGGGTGATGGTGGCACTGAAACAGTGGGTGATGGTGGCACTGAGACAGCAGTTAGACAGCAGCAGTGGGGTAGTTAGGGCAGCCTCGTACCAACTTGGACCAGCAGGACAGATGGTCTTTATGGAGGCACCAGTGGTGCCACACACACACACACACACACACACACACACACACATGTCTCTCACTTCAGTGATTCAACGCGACCATGGAAGAGGAAAAAGTGGAGGAAATGTGAGTAGGGAAACAGGATGAAAAATATGAATACGGCCTGGTCAATCAGACTGTTCGTGCACGCAGTCCGGCGTAAGTACCAGCTGCTTGCTGTAAGTCTCACACCCCTTACTTTAGACTGAGGGACTGACCACCGTCAATCAAGACTGAGGGACTGACCACCGTCTATCAAGACTGAGGGACTGACCACCGTCTATCAAGACTGAGGGACTGACCACCTCTACTACCATCACCAACCTGCTGTGACAGCCAAACGTTTCAAGATACCTAAATGTTGCACATGTTTCTGATTCATGATAGATAAGTTTGCAAGAGGAAAGCGTAAGCGAGAGAGGTAAAAACGAAAAGACAAGGGGAATAGTATGAGAGAGAGGAGTCGGAGAGTGGTGAGGAGAGGAGGAAGAGGAAAAGAAGAGATTTACCTCTTGTCGTTGATCATAAGCATCTGTTTGTCTTGCTGGAAGGGGGTGAGAGAGGGGACGGAAGGGAGAGGAGAGAGGGTAATGCAGAATGGAGGGGATGAGGGAGCAGAGGGGAAGTGGGATGAGAGGGGAGAAAGAAAGGAGAGGGAAAAGATGGAAGAGAGGAAAAGATGGGAAGAGATGGGAAAGATGGAAGAGGGGAAGAGACGAGTGGAGAAGAGTAAGAGGAGAGAGATGGAAATAGAGGGAAATGGAGAATAGATGAGAGGAGAGATGGGAGAGATGAGAAAGATGGAAGGAGAGGGACATAGAGAGATGGAGAAAGAGGGAAAAATAGAGATAGGAGGAGAAAGAAATAGAGGAGAGGGGAGAGGAGAGGGAATAGATGTGGTGGGAAGATGGTGGTAGTAAAGCAACAGACTTAACGAGAAGTGTGTGTACAAGGTGAGTGTGTACAAGGTGAGTGTGTACAAGGTGAGTGTGTACAAGGTGTGTACAAGGTGAGTGTGTACAATGTGAGTGTGTACAAGGTGAGTGTGTACAAGGTGAGTGTGTACAAGGTGTGTACAAGGTGAGTGTGTACAAGGTGAGTGTGTACAAGGTGAGTGTGTACAAGGTGAGTGTGTACAAGGTGAGTGTGTACAAGGTGTGTACAAGGTGAGTGTGTACAAGGTGAGTGTGTACAAGGTGAGTGTGTACAAGGTGAGTGTGTACAAGGTGAGTGTGTACAAGGTGAGTGTGTACAAGGTGAGTGTGTACAAGGTGAGTGTACAAGGTGAGTGTGTACAAGGTGTGTATGAGTGTACAAGGTGAGTGTGTACAATGTGAGTGTGTACAAGGTGAGTGTACAAGGTGAGTGTGTACAAGGTGTGTACAAGGTGAGTGTGTACAAGGTGAGTGTGTACAAGGTGAGTGTGTACAAGGTGAGTGTGTACAAGGTGAGTGTGTACAAGGTGAGTGTGTACAATGTGAGTGTGTACAAGGTGAGTGTGTACAAGGTGAGTGTGTACAAGGTGTGTGTGTACAAGGTGAGTGTGTACAAGGTGAGTGTGTACAAGGTGAGTGTGTACAAGGTGAGTGTGTACAAGGTGAGTGTGTACAAGGTGTGTGTGTACAAGGTGTGTGTGTACAAGGTGAGTGTGTACAAGGTGAGTGTGTACAAGGTGAGTGTGTACAAGGTGTGTACAAGGTGAGTGTGTACAAGGTGAGTGTGTACAAGGTGTGTACAAGGTGAGTGTGTACAAGGTGAGTGTGTACAAGGTGAGTGTGTACAAGGTGTGTACAAGGTGTGTACAAGGTGTGTACAAGGTGAGTGTGTACAAGGTGTGTACAAGGTGAGTGTGTACAAGGTGAGTGTGTACAAGGTGAGTGTGTACAAGGTGAGTGTGTACAAGGTGAGTGTGTACAAGGTGAGCATGTACAAGGTGAGTGTGTACAAGGTGAGTGTGTACAAGGTGAGTGTGTACAAGGTGAGTGTGTACAAGGTGAGTGTGTACAAGGTGTGTACAAGGTGAGTGTGTACAAGGTGTGTACAAGGTGAGTGTGTACAAGGTGAGTGTGTACAAGGTGAGCGTGTACAAGGTGAGCGTGTACAAGGTGAGTGCGTACAAGGTGAGTGTGTACAAGGTGAGCGTGTACAAGGTGAGTGTGTACAAGGTGAGTGTGTACAAGGTGAGTGTGTACAAGGTGAGTGTGTACAAGGTGTGTACAAGGTGAGCGGGTACAAGGTGAGTGTGTACAAGGTGAGCGTGTACAAGGTGAGTGTGTACAAGGTGAGTGTGTACAAGGTGAGCGTGTACAAGGTGAGTGTGTACAAGGTGAGTGTGTACACGGTGTGTACAAGGTGAGTGTGTACAAGGTGAGTGTACAAGGTGAGCGTGTACAAGGTGAGTGTGTACAAGGTGTGTGTGTACAAGGTGAGTGTGTACAAGGTGAGTGTGTACAAGGTGAGTGTGTACAAGGTGTGTACAAGGTGTGTACAAGGTGAGTGTGTACAAGGTGAGTGTGTACAAGGTGAGTGTGTACAAGGTGTGTACAAGGTGAGTGTGTACAAGGTGAGCGTGTACAAGGTGAGTGTGTACAAGGTGAGTGTGTACAAGGTGAGTGTGTACAAGGTGAGTGTGTACAAGGTGTGTACAAGGTGAGTGTGATCAAGGTGAGTGTGTACAAGGTGAGTGTGTACAAGGTGTGTACAAGGTGAGTGTGTACAAGGTGAGCGTGTACAAGGTGAGTGTGTACAAGGTGAGTGTGTACAAGGTGAGTGTGTACAAGGTGAGTGTGTACAAGGTGTGTGTGTACAAGGTGTGTGTGTACAAGGTGAGTGTGTACAAGGTGTGTACAAGGTGAGTGTGTACAAGGTGAGTGTGTACAAGGTGTGTACAAGGTGAGTGTGTACAAGGTGAGTGTGTACAAGGTGAGTGTGTACAAGGTGTGTGTGTACAAGGTGTGTGTGTACAAGGTGAGTGTGTACAAGGTGAGTGTGTACAAGGTGAGTGTGTACAAGGTGTGTACAAGGTGAGTGTGTACAAGGTGAGCGTGTACAAGGTGACTGTGTACAAGGTGAGTGTGTACAAGGTGAGTGTGTACAAGGTGAGTGTGTACAAGGTGTGTGTGTACAAGGTGTGTGTGTACAAGGTGAGTGTGTACAAGGTGAGTGTGTACAAGGTTAGTGTGTACAAGGTGAGTGTGTACAAGGTGAGTGTGTACAAGGTGAGCGTGTACAAGGTGAGTGTGTACAAGGTGAGTGTGTACAAGGTGAGTGTGTACAAGGTGTGTGTGTAAAAGGTGAGTGTGTACAAGGTGTGTGTGTACAAGGTGTGTGTGTACAAGGTGAGTGTGTACAAAGTGAGTGTGTACAAGGTGAGTGTGTACAAGGTGTGTACAAGGTGAGTGTGTACAAGGTGTGTACAAGGTATGTACAAGGTGAGTGTGTACAAGGTGTGTACAAGGTGTGTACAAGGTATGTACAAGGTGAGTGTGTACAAGGTGAGTGTGTACAAGGTGTGTACAATGTGAGTGTGTACAAGGTGAGTGTGTACAAGGTGAGTATGTACAAGGTGAGTATGTACAAGGTGAGTGTGTACAAGGTGTGTACAATGTGAGTGTGTACAAGGTGAGTGTGTACAAGGTGTGTACAATGTGAGTATGTACAAGGTGAGTGTGTACAAGGTGAGTGTGTACAAGGTGAGTATGTACAAGATGAGTGTGTACAAGGTGTGTACAAGGTGTGTACAAGGTGAGTGTGTACAAGGTGTGTACAAGGTGAGTGTGTACAAGGTATGTACAAGGTGAGTGTGTACAAGGTGAGTGTGTACAAGGTGTGTACAAGGTGTGTACAAGGTGTGTACAAGGTATGTACAAGGTGAGTGTGTACAAGGTGTGTACAATGTGAGTATGTACAAGGTGAGTGTGTACAAGGTGAGTGTGTACAAGGTGTGTACAATGTGAGTCTGTACAAGGTGAGTGTGTACAAGGTGAGTGTGTACAAGGTGAGTATGTACAAGGTGAGTGTGTACAAGGTGTGTACAAGGTGAGTGTGTACAAGGTGAGTATGTACAAGGTGAGTGTGTACAAGGTGTGTACAATGTGAGTATGTACAAGGTGAGTGTGTACAAGGTGAGTGTGTACAAGGTGAGTGTGTACAAGGTGAGTGTGTACAAGGTGAGTATGTACAAGGTGTGTACAAGGTGAGTGTCAGAAGGCTGTTACACCTTATAAATGCTGCTTCCTGCCTTATCACTTCCTCCTCCTCTTCCTCTTTCTCCCCACATTATTCCTCTTTGTCATTATAAGTCCTGGTTGTCTTCGTCCTATTGCTCCTACACCAGTTACTCCATCCTTCATTACTCTGATCAACTTCCCATAATTTTGCTGTGTTAATTTTTACGCTTTTTCTCTTAATTATTATCTTTTCTCCCTCTCCTCACTTCCTAGTGTTCTTTATCCGCACTCGATCTAAAGCAGTGTAAAAAAAAAAAATCACAGAACGGGATGGGCTTGAACTATGTCAAGCGAGTCCTTCAACCCACAGGCCAGTGCGTTAACATAAGAACACAAGACTCGAGGAACACTGCAGCAGGTCTACTGGCCCATACAACGCCAGCTAGATCCAATACATCACAGGTATATTTGCAATCGTATTATTACGATTTCTTGAGTCCGATAACAGTGTTAGAGACAACCCAGGGTGAGGCCAGTCAGCTTATCGCTGTCATATCTGTGAACCTACAATCACGTTCACTGTGAACCCACAATCACGTTAATATCAATGTTTCACCAGATGACATTAACAGTAAACTTGCTAGATGTACATGTAGGAGTATTGACGACTATATATCAAACACCAACTAGTCAAATTTCTAAATGAGCATGATAACGCTAGAATTGTGGGAATATTCCTAGGCCTTTTGTGTATCTATATGCTCTTGCGCTACCCTCCACAGGATGGATATGAGGTGCACAATAAACTAGCCGCTTCGGTAGCAAAATCTAATCTAAAAATCTAATCTACTGAGCCTAAAGAGACAAAAGGCACAATACCGCGACTGGAATAATGGTATAAATCTTGGTAATAAATACCGACAAATTGGCTTAGAAAGACACGTGAGCAAACACTGGCACATATTTATTAGAAAACTTTTCGGTCCTGGGAGCTTGATCACTTCAGAAATGATCAATGTCTCACGACCGAAACGTTTTCTAATAAATATGTCCCAGTGTTTGCTCACGTGTCTTTCTAAACCACTGGAACAATACTCAAATAACTTGCACATAGGAGAGAGAATCTTGCGACGACGTTTTGGTCAGACTTGGACCATTTACAAAGTCACACTCTCTTGTGGCACTAATCTTCTCTTCCTACTTTCTACTACCACTACCAGTATTATCACTACCACTACTTCTTTTTCTTCCTCTCTTGGTCCCGTCCCTGTCCCCCTTTCCCATATATACTGGCTCCCTCACTCTTTTGTGTCAGTGTGACTTTGTAAATGGTCAAAGTCAGACCGAAACAACCAAGCTTCTCTCTCTCCTATGTTCCTATGTGCTGGTTATTGGTGAACTATTGAGCCCATATATAATATATATATAATATATATATATAATATAATATATATATATATATATATATATATATATATATATATATATATATATATATATATATATATATATGGCAGCATATTACATCTGTTCGTATATTGCAGTGTATTATATATGATGCATGACTCTTGTTAGTTGATCTTCTCTCTGATCACTTTCCAAGATTCCCAACTGTCAATCCTGATCATGTTTCCAGCGATCAAGAAACTACATACACAAGGTAAAAATAACCTTAAGCCAGAATAGAAAGACAACTTCATTAACTTCTTGGATCAATGGTGTAAGAATTACGAGCTCAGTGGAACACAAAAATTTAATGATGATTTAGTTGCCACCACTGAGGAGCTGCTCATAGCTTAAGAGAACAGAAAAAAAGCGGACATAAATATTCCACCATTAATGTCAACAAACACCATCATGAATATTATGATGAGCACAACTAATCAATTTATTATGTGTCTGTAGAACCACAGAATTACTCAGAACATTCCAACTTGCTCTAACAAATTCTAGGAACAAAAAGCAAGAACTTAGACAATATTGGGAACAATTTGTGAGAGGGTAGATCTGTTGAACACTCTAGGATTAGCCTGGAAAGGTATAAATAAAATAACTAGGAAGAAAAGAGTGGTAATGCTGGTCATTCTTTTCTTCCTGAAAAACCTAATGACCTCGTAAATAACTTGGTCAGAACATCCAGGCATGAGAATCTCCCATCTCATACTAGAACAAACCTAGAGAGTCCTTCTGAAGGAAGGTTCGACTTGATTTATTTTATGAGCTAAAATGTTGATGAGAATGATTGCCTCTTCACTGAATATGAATTAGACATTGCATTAGATAAATATGGATCAACTGCCCCTGGAGAGGATGGTATAAGTTATATCCTCAGAGCTGAAAAGCAGGTCCCTGATAACACTGTTAGCACTGTATAATCTCAGTTACATCGAGAGTGTTCTTCCTACTTCCTGGACCAATAATACTAATACTGATGATGATAATACTAATCATAATAACAGTAATCTTCATTTCTACAAGTACGTGATACAACGTATACAGATCTAGCTAACATCAATGACTGCTAGGTGAACATGGACGGCAGGTGTCTTAAGGAACCACGCCCCCAATATTCCCACCCATACCGGGGATCGACCCACGGACCTATGTGACCTGATTGAACTAACAACCAAGCTACGAGACAGTCTCACTGTGCCTATCATTAAGCTGCAACAACCTCTAACATTTAAACTAATCTGCTTAACTACAACGTAGACTCAGTCTCTCACCTCATCTCTATGGTTTTATTCAAGAAAAAAGATATGCAGAATTATATTACCATCTTTCTCATTATGCACACTTCTAGTGGGTTCACCTCATTTCTTGATCCAAAATCTGCATCTGATGCGGCAAACAGAAGTATTATCCTGGATGGACTAGCATCCTGGATGGACTAGCATCCAGGATGGACTAGCATCCAGGATGGACTAGCATCCAGGATGGACTAGCATCCAGGATGGGCTAGCATCCAGGATGGGCTAGCATCCAGGATGGACTAGCATCCAGGATGGGCTAGCATCCAGGATGGGCTAGCATCCAGGATGGGCTAGCATCCAGGATGGACTAGCATCCAGGATGGACTAGCATCCTGGATGGACTAGCATCCAGGATGGACTAGCATCCAGGATGGACTAGCATCCAGGATGGGCTAGCATCCAGGATGGGCTAGCATCCAGGATGGGCTAGCATCCAGGATGGACTAGCCAGTATGAATATTGGTGGTAACCTACTCAGTTGAGTAATAAGTTATCTGTTAAATATGGAATAAAATATTGACAGGTTGAAGATTAAGACACATGTGCAACAGTTGGGTGTCTTTATTGTTGAAATGTTTCGGTTATACAGTAGGCTTCTTCAGTCAAATACAAAGGCAGCAGTAGTAATGAAATAAGGATGATGTAATCAGTCCATTAACCTTGGAGAAAAAGTATTTGAGGTGGTCAGTCCCTCAGCCTGGGGAAAATTCAGCTGTGAAGGCGAAACGTTTCACCAATAAAGATACCCAACTGTTGCACATGTGTCTTGATCTTCAATAAGTTATCTGTCAGAGTATCCTCTGTTCCCTACCAAGGCTTTAGAAGCGAGACTAAAGAAATGACCCTAGGTACACCACAGGGAGAAGTTCTCAGTCCCATGCAATTTAATTCTCTAATTAAGGCTCTCTTAAATGCTCTACCTACCTCACCTAAACATGTAACTACAAACTACGCTGACATTATGATCCACACAACGGCATAACAACATGATTACCGAAACGTTTCGCCTACACAGTAGGCTTCTTCAGTCGAGTACAGAAAAGTTGATAGAAGCAGAAGATACTTGAAGACGATGTAATCAGTCCATCACCCTTAAAGTTTTGAGGTGGTCAGTCCCTCAGTCTGGAGAAGAGCATTGTTCCATAGTATGAAACAATATGGAGATGAAGTGACAGGATGGAGCTTTATATAGCGCCAAGAGGTGAGACGTAGGTCACTAGAAGAGGTAAGAACTCAGATGTTGGGAGGTCAGGTCCCTCTCAAATCCAGCCGTTCTCACTAGTGGAGGTTGTCGAAGTTGATTGCAGGTCTGTACCAAGATACCCTTGTGTTGCAGTGTCTGACAGATTGAACATTAAAATGGTATAAAATACCGACAGGTTGTTAGGTAAGACACATATGCAACAGTTAGGTATCTTTATAAAGATACCTAACTGTTGCGTATGTGTCTTACCTAACAACCTGTCGGTATTTTATACCATTTTAATGTTCAACATGATTACCATTATTAACGATGTATGTGTAATTTGTAATCGAGTAGGCCTCCTCACATCTTCAAAGAAAACGACTTATCCCACTCATCTGTTTACAGGGTGAAAATATCAGCTACGGTAAATCTTACAGATATCTTGACGTAGACGTATCTTATATAAATCCATCATACCACGTAAGTATTAACTGAGCGTCTACACTGTAAACTGAATTGTCTGCCATCCTAATAGCACTAAAGTTAACTTATGACGCTGAACTTGACTCAATGATTATTACTTATTCTATGACATCTTCAAGGACATTTAACTCACATAATGACTAACAGCATGATTAATGGAGAAGCAAGATATACTCAAAAATCAGAGGAAAAGGAATTAATATACAATTTTTATGTATTCCATCACACGCTAAAATACGCCTTCATGATAATGTTAATAAGCTAGCCAAAGAAAGTACCCTGGAGGCAAATGTAGAATATAACTTTGGTATATCTGTGTTTAGCATTAGGAAAATTAGGAGATAATTAAATAAGGAAAGTGAATGTTATGGGAATGTCTTTAAAAGTGTGAGTAGATCTAGCTCTCACCATAACATGGACGTAGATAAGATTGTTTACAGAGCAACTTCCATTGTTAACAGAGTGACTGATGTTGAAGTAGCCACACGTAGCCTTGGTTACAAGTGCTTCTGGCAGTTTGGTAGACACACAGAAGATGATCACACTAAATAAAGTGTGGTGAGCCTTATCTTCACTATCTTGAACACTATGTGCTTGGCCACTTACTGAGGAATATATAGATAAACAGTAAAATAACCTATGTGATATGCCAGGCTATTTTATTAATAAAAATAAAACTACTAGGCATATTAAGCAAATATCCTGAACATGTTTGTAACAGGTAAGACAAATGTCGATATAAATCTAGAAGTATTCCTGTTAACCCTTTTGAGGCCTAATTCCTAGGCCTTCTGTGTATCCATATGCTACTGTGCAATCATCCACAGCATGGATATGGAATGTACACTAAACCTGCCATTTCTGTAGCAAAATTTAAATCTAATACACCATACACACACACACACACACACACACACACACACACACACACACACACACACACACACACACACAGGAGGTGAAGGGTGGAGTGTCTGGCAAGCTACTGGTATATATTAAGCAGTACATTAGAGATGCAAGACAAAGAGTCACAGATGAGAGCAAGTAGTGGGGTCCCCAAGGGATAGTCTTGGTCCCCACAACGTTCCTAGTTCACACACACACAAGGTACACTGAACCAAAACAACCAAAAGCAAGTGACTGAATAATAAAAGACAAGCTTTATATGTCAATATATATATATATATATATATATATATATATATATATATATATATATATATATATATATATATATATATATATATATATATATATATATGCAAAGCTGAGTAAGCCTTGGTACAGCTCAGTCATGAGCGAAACATCGCCTTAAATAAACGATTAGGTGTTTTTAAACTTGTTTTTATTGTTTTACAGGTGTTTTATACTCATAAATGATTTTTGCTGTAGTAGCAGTAGTAGAAGTGGTAGTAATAGTAATGTGGCATGCAAAGAGTATGTAACCTCTATTCGGCGCATGTACACACCCTCATTTACAGGCTATCTCCCCCAACCAGCGAACCAGGTGACTGAGGGTTGACGATGGGGCCCCGTCGTTCAACCAGTACCCAGGTTCCAGCCAATAAGAAGATGGTTTTGGCAATCGCAGAGGTTATGTGGTTACCACTCTCCTGTCTGCCCTTGTCATTCCCATTATAGAGCTGGTTGAAGCACGATCTGCTCTCTAGTGGCTTCTATTCTGCCTTGCTTACCGTGGAGTGCACTAATACCTATCACTGTACATAGTGTATATAGTGTACATACTGCTGTTCTAAATTGGTGAAGGATAATATAAGTAAAAAGTTTTCTGCTGTGTTTATTTTGCTCCCTTTACACCCAGGATAACAGGCCATTTGGACTCCTGGGTTGTAATAAGTAACAATAATAGTAGTAGTAACAATAGTAGTAGTAGTTGTAGTAACAATAGTAGTAGTAGTTGTAGTAGCAATAGTAGTAGTAGCAGCAGTGGTAGTAATAGTAACAACAGCAGTAGTAGTAGTAGTAGTAGTAACTAACGAGAACATGAATTCACTAATTAAAGAATTACTTTAAACGAGTCAACGAAACAGGAGCGATATTCTACAAGGTTAAACGAAGAGTCAATATCAGCATGTTGATTAAATGAAAGAATAACGAAGCGATTAACGGAACATCAACGAGAAAGGCTGAGGAAAGCAATACACTAGAGATTAACGCAAGGCAAAACAGCAGAATAACAAGGTAAAACGAGTAGAATAACGAGAACAAGGAAAATAATGAAGTACAACGAGTAAAATAAAATAAAACAAGGAAAATAACGAGGCAAAACGAGGAGGATAACGAGGCATAACAAAGTGAATAATGAGGTAAAACGAGCAGAATAACGAGGTAAAACACAAAAACTAGGTGAAAAAAAAGCATAATAACGAAGTAAAACGAGCAAAAAAAAATGAGTAAATACAAGCAGAATAACGAGGTACAACGACCATAAAAATATAAAAAACAAGCAGAATAACAAGATAAAACGAACATAATAACGAGGAACTAACGAAGAGAGAGTGTAACAACAGCGAGTAACAATATAGGTAGCGAGTGTGTTAATATTCATAGTTTCTAAAGTTAAATTAAATTAACACTGAAAAGATTTACAAGAACAGAGTGATAGTTAACTGGAGGGAGGGAGGGAGGGAGGGAGGCAGGGAAGGCAGGGAAGGCAGGGAGGGCAGGGAGGGCAGTACAGAAGAATGTAAGGGGATTGGAAGAATGGATCATGTGAGAAGCAGACCCAGTAATGTAACTCTTCCTCTCCTTCCTACTTCGTTTACTTTAATTCTTTCCTTCCACTGGCTATCAGTCAGGACTATCACACACGACATACACAAGTTGTCAGACCAGTAAAGTTACTACCTACGCACTCGACACACATTGTTCACTCAACATAAACTACACACACCATACACACACACACTTCGCACTCAACACTCATTCTGCACACACACTTCGCACTCAACACAACACACAATTTGCAAAAACTTGACACACACGCTTACACGTTTAAAGATACCTTACACACACGATTGTAAAATCTCTCTCTCTCTTTCTCTCTCTCTCTCTCTCTCTCTCTCTCTCTCTCTCTCTCTCTCTCTCTCTCTCTCTCTCTCTCTCTCTCTCGTCTCGGGTCACCAATAATAACACTGCAACAAAACCGTATCCCACCTTTTTCTATATCTTATTTTCACTCATCTGTCATCTGTTCCTAAGAGCTGATTTCACTTGCACCATTTGCCCATCTCTTAGTCTATTCTTCATCCTATTCTTATTCTTTTTTTTAATATTCTTATCGTGTAAATTATCGGTCTGTCGCACCTGGTGCAAAATTGAGACCAGAAATGATATTATACCTGACAAGTCTCCTTTGTGGTATTGGTCCGTCGGTAGGGAGTGAGGGATACCTCCCTATGAGAGGGATACCTCCCTATGATGGGGATACCTCCCTATGAGGGGGATACCTCCCTGTGAGGGGATACCTGATTAGAAACAGAAGTAGGAGGCGGCGTCACTATTGGATATATTCCACTGGTGTAAGTAGGTCATGCCTGCAGGTGAGGCAAGCGTCGAACAATTCCCTGTGTCAAGACCCCAAGATGTCGCAGTGTCCGACAGATGTGATGCAAATGGTTCACAAAACCGACAAGTTGAAGAATCTGATACTTGTGAAACATCAGTGTGTGCAAACAAGGACAATCAACTTCACTCTCAAGCAAATAAGTAAAAAAAAATATGATATAAAAGGGTAAGGAGAATCAAATACATTTACAAAAATAAAGGGAGATAAATGCATTCACTACACAGTGGACATCACTTAAGATGTAGGTAAATGGTCCAGAGAACCGACAAGTTGATAAATTAGACACATGCGCAATACTTGGGTATGTTACAAGTGATCAATTATTAAAATAAAAAAGAAGCGCTAAACCACAAGGGCTATACAGCTAGAAGTGATCAAGATATCAGAAGTGACAGGTTC
Organism: Cherax quadricarinatus; assembly: GCF_038502225.1. Classification (NCBI taxonomy): domain Eukaryota; kingdom Metazoa; phylum Arthropoda; class Malacostraca; order Decapoda; family Parastacidae; genus Cherax; species Cherax quadricarinatus. Next base: position 9,735,981 of record NC_091367.1, read on the forward strand.
TCTAATAAATATATCCTAGTGTTTGCTTACGTGTTTTTCTAAACCAACTTGTTGGCATTTATTACCAAGGTTTATACCAACACTTGGGTATCTTTTTGGAAACATTTCGCCACACAGTGGCTTCATCAGTCCAATACAAAGAAGAATGGTGAAGATCAGAAGGAGTTTGAGGCAATCAGTCTCCTGATCTTCACCATTCTTCTCTGTATAGGACTGATGAAGTCAGTGTGGTGAAACGTTTCTACAGTAAAGATACCCAAGTGTTGCACATGTGTCTAATTTATCATTACTCAAGATACCCAGGTATTCCACATGTGTCTTAATAAAGAATCAGACACACATGCAACATCTGGTTATCTTGTAGACGTTTCGACATCCAGTGACTTTATCAACACAGGACATAATCTGATGACTGTAGAAACATTACATACAGGAGACTACGATGTTCACCACCTGCTCCTAGACTGAGGGACTGATTACCTCGTCTTCAACTGTTTTCTGTATATATTTCGACAGTCATCAGATTATGTTCATGTACTGATAAAGCCGCTGGATATCGAAACGTCTACAAGACAGCCAGATGTTACACATGTGTCAAATTCATCCTCTTGTCGGTATTTCATCCCAGTGACACACGTGTCTTGTTCATGTTACACCTCTGATGTAAACAGGGACGGATCTACTATGAATCTAATGAAGCTTAAGCTTAAGCTTCTGGGCCCCTCATCCCGGAGGGGCCCAAGAAGTGACTTTAATCCACATTGCTTAAAACTTTTGGGTCTACTGTATGAAAAGGGGTTGCAAAGGGGCCCCCCCATAACAGTTCAAGCTTCAGGGCCCCAAAAATGTAGTTCCGCCACTGGATGTAATGACAAGAAGGGTGAAGTTGAGAAAAACCTGTGTAGCACGGGTCAGTAGGCCTGCTAGAGTAGGCCTGCTACAGTAGGCTTGCTACAGTAGGCCTACTACAGTGCTGCAGTAGGCCTGCTACAATAGGCCTACTTCATTGCTATAGTAGGCTTACTACAGTGCTACAGTAGGCCTACTACAGTGCTACAGTAGGCTTGCTACAGTGCTACAGTAGGCTTGCTACAGTAGGCTTGCTACAGTAGACTTGCTACAGTAGACTTGCTACAGTAGACTTGCTACAGTGCTACAGTAGGCTTGATACAGTGCTACAATAGGCTTGCTACAGTGCTACAGTAGGCCTGCTACAGTGCTCCTCGATTTTAATATTTATTTAGTACAGTTTTTAAGAAAAGGAAAGATATATACTTTAAAGACCATTCAAGAGATTAAATCAGAAAATTCATCAAAGAACAATAAACAAATAAGCAAAAAACACAGCGGTTAAGGGCAAGCAAATATATTAAAAGTTAAGAACAAATACAATAATAATAATAATAATAATAATAATAATAATAATAATAATAATAACAATACTACTACTACTACTACTACTACTACTAATAATAATAATAATAATAATAATAATAATAACAATAATACCGATAATAAACAGAAGTCACTCGTGGCCGAAGGTTCCCTCTAATAAATGTCGTGAACTGTGTGTTACCACATAATGACAGCTTACTGGATACGTTTCTAACCTGGGATCTTGGTCACCCCAAATGATACAAGAATGAAAGCAGAGTGAAGAATGCAAGTCATGTGTGATGGTCAGGACAAAGTTTGTGGTCATCTAACTGCAGCGTGTGGACGATACATTACTACACTTACTGTACACGAATGGCATATAATGCCCACAAGATGAACCGTAGTCTTGACTACGGTGTTCTTCGTGGTCGTGATTACGGTGCATCGTAGTCTTGACTACGGTGTTATTCACCAACTACAAGGCTGAGGGACTGATTACTTCATCTTTTGTATATAGTTGTACATTCTCCACATTATGTCGTTGTACTGATGAAGCCACTGTAGGGCGAAACGTCTACAAATAAAGATTGCACATGTGGCTAAATTCTTTAGTACACTTCTTATAGGAAACGTTCTTGCTAGTGTTTGCGAAACGCTTCTTTTAATGTTATAACTGTGGGTATGTTGCAGGTCTGTGTTCGTAACGCACTCAGCTCACACGCTGAATGTCCGTGGTTCGATCTCTGGTATGAGTGAAAACGTTGGGCATGTTTCCTAACACCTGTTGCTCCTGTTCACCTAGCAGTATGTAGGCACCTGGGGGCATCCTGGGTGCTGGTAGTACACCTCAAATAGGGCTGGGATTTGAAATGAGCTCAGATAACAGCTCTTAACGTTAAAACTGATCCGTGTAAAAAAAAAAAAATCATATGTGTTCAAGTTGGAAAAAAGACAAACAAATTTAATGTAATTAGACCCTTTACTGACAAGGTTTCACCCACTACGTCGTGACGTAATCCCGTGTTTCCATCGTATCAGTATTTTGTGCTATTTCTCTTAATGGGCCAGACTGAGGTTATTTGCTATCCCTCTGTTTAGCAGTGTTGTAAGAAGAAACTAATACTTCAATATGGTGGTACCTATAGCTATCTGGCTTATAAGAACGTAACAATGGAGGAATGCTGTTCTCTGTAGATCACTTCAGCTTTTTTCAGGTGTTTCAAATAACCCTCTTTAGATCTGTGTATGACACAAGTGTCGCTGATGCCTCAGTAACAAGGATGTGTTCTTGAGAACTCCTGTAAATATTCCTCCCTGTCTGTCCTGTGTAGATTTTGCTGCGTCCTCCCTGGTGTACACACTCCTGCTTCTGCCTGGAGGGTGTTGCGGGGGTTAATGCCCCCGCGGCTCAGTCCTTGACCAGGCTTCCAGGTGGATAAGGGCCTGATCAAGCAAGTTTCTTACTGCTGGACGCACATAGTCCAACGTACGAACCACAGCCCGGCTGATTGGGTACTGACTTTAGGTATCTGTCTAGCCCCCTCTTGAAGGCAGCCAGAAGTCAATTGGTAATTCCCCTTATGCCTGGTGGGAGGCTGTTGAACAGTCTTGGACCCCAGACAATTTAGTGCTTCACTGTAGATATCGTGCTATTTTTTCTGCTCGCTGGCAGGATTGCTAATCTTTCTGTCATGAATACGTAAGACGTTGCTTCTAGATGTCTCCTTCAAGCAGTCAAGACACTGGGTGTCTCAGTAGTGGTGTTGATGACAGAGTTGTATAAAACAAACAGACAACTGTAACTATGTGAAGGAAAAAATAATGTGCCGGAATTCTTCAGTATAAACAAATACATTAAAAATTAAGGACAATGTTTGAAAGATTAAGGACAAATACAATAAAGGCTAAGGACAAACAAATACAATAAAAGTTAAGGACAAACAAAAACATTCGGGGTTAAATACAAACATACTAAGAGTTAAGGACAAATCCATTAATGACGATACAAATAAATGACAGCAAACAAATACATCTGAGGAAGGACACCAGGGCAACGGCATCATCTAAAACTCTATGTAGAGGCCTAGGGACCAGACTTCAAATAGAGGTCTAGGGACCAGACTTTACGTAGAGGCCTAGGGACCAGACTTCACGTAGAGGCCTAGGGACCAGACTTCAAATAGAGGTCTAGGGACCAGACTTCAAATAGAGGTCTAGGGACCAGACTTCAAATAGAGGTCTAGGGACCAGACTTCAAATAGAGGCCTAGGGACCAGACTTCAAATAGAGGTCTAGGGACCAGACTTCACGTAGAGGCCTAGGGACCAGACTTCACGTAGAGGCCTAGGGACCAGACTTCACGTAGAGGCCTAGGGACCAGACTTCACGTAGAGGCCTAGGAACCAGCTCTTTCAAAATTCTAGGGACCAGAGTCCGTTTCTTAGAGTAGTCAAGGAGACACTCTATAAGGCACTCTTTATACCCACTTCACCGACAACCAACTGAACCATAACACCGAAAAAACTCAACCACGGAAGGAACCTGTAGCAATCACCATACATCACCACCACCACCATCACCACCACCAACACCACCATCACCACCATACACCGTCATCACCGAGGCAAAAAAAAATAAAAAAGAGGATGGAGCGATCACGCAATGCCCCCAAGAGTCGTTACCTGGAGACGCAGACGAGGCCATTAGAGTTGGCAAGAAGGACCATCAAGTGAAGAGTCAACCACACCCAGGCGGCAATCACCACAACAGCACAGGTGGTTATTGCTGAGTCCCGTCAACCACACAACCCTCTCATCATCTCGTATAAACCATCAAGACCACTACAATCTCGCCTTCACCCTCACCTCTCTCTCTCTCTCTCTCTCTCTCTCTCTCTCTCTCTCTCTCTCTCTCGCCCTCTCTCTCTCTCTCGCCCTCTCTCTCTGCACTTTGGTTTAACGAAGATTAGTCTTCCTGCATAGATTTAACAGCTAAGAGTTGTTATTTAATCACAATTCTGGTAACGTGATGCATGACTCCACAGCAACACCCCATCACAATATCCACTACAACACCCCTACAACAACCCTCCTACCACAATAACATACGGTGCAATAATACACACAATCTCAACACCAACCACCCACCCCACAAGAAGAGCCTCGCCCACACCAAGAGGCCCCACAAGAGCACAGCACAAGAGGCAGGGAAGGAAGGAAGGCAATAAGAGGACACAGTGGAATACCATGGTGGTGGGGCGTCGCTCGTGCTTCCTCACCTAAATGTCTTTCTCAGACCTTACCCACAGCACCAGCACCAGGAGCAGCTGGAGGAGCAGTGGGAGCTGTTGGAGGAGCAGGAGGAGCTGTTGGAGGAGCAGGGGGAGCTGTTGGAGGAGCAGGGGGAGCTGTTGGAGGAGCAGTGGGAGCTGTTGGAGGAGCAGGGGGAGCTGCTGGAGGAGCAGAGGGGGCTGTTGGAGGAGCAGGGAGAGCTGCTGGAGGAGCAGAGGGGGCTCTTGGAGGAGCAGGGAGAGCTGCTGGAGGAGCAGGGGGAGCTGCTGGAGGAGCAGGGGGGCTGTTGGAGAAGCAGGGGGAGCTGTTGGAGGAGCAGTGGGAGCTGTTGGAGGAGCAGGGGGAGCTGCTGGAGGAGCAGGGGGAGCTGCTGGAGGAGCAGGGGGAGCTGCTAAAGGAGCAGGGGGGCTGCTGGAGGAGCAGGGGGCTGCTGGAGGAGCAGGGGGGGCTGCTGGAGGAGCAGGGGGAGCTGTTGGAGGAGCAGGGGGGCTGCTAAAGGAGCAGGGAGGCTGCTGGAGGAGCAGAGAGGGCTGTTGGAGGAGTAGGGGGAGCTGTTGGAGGAGCAGGGGGGCTGCTAAAAAAGCAGGGGGGCTGCTGGAGGAGCAGGGAGGGCTGTTGGAGGAGCAGGGAGCTGTTGGAGGAGCAGAGGGAGCTGCTGGAGGAGCAGGGGGAGCTGCTGGAGGAGCAGGGGGAGCTGTTGGAGGAGCAGGGGGGCTGCTTGAGGAGCAGGGGGCTGCTGGAGGAGCAGGGGGAGCTGCTAAAGCAGGTGGGCTGCTGGAGGAGCAGGGAGGGCTGTTGGAGGAGCAGGGGGCTGCTGGAGGAGCAGGGAGGGCTGTTCGAGGAGCAGGGGGGCTGTTGGAGGAGCAGGGGGGCTGCTAAAGGAGCAGGGGGGCTGCTGGAGGAGCAGGGAGGGCTGTTGGAGGAGCAGGGGGAGCTGTTGGATGAGCAGGGGGGCTGCTAAAGGAGCAGGGGGGCTGCTGGAGGAGCAGGGAGAGCTGTTGGAGGAGCAGGGGGAGCTTTTGGAGGAGCAGGGGGAGCTGCTAAAGCAGGTGGGCTGCTGGAGGAGCAGGGAGGGCTGTTGGAGGAGCAGGGAGAGCTGCTGGAGGAGCAGGGGGAGCTGCTGGAGGAGCAGGGAGGGCTCTTGGAGGAGCAGGGGGGCTGGTGGAGGAGCAGGGGGGCTGCTAAAGGAGCAGGGGGGCTGCTGGAGGAGCAGGGAGGGCTGTTGGAGGAGCAAGGGGAGCTGTTGGAGAAGGGGGGCTGCTAAAGGAGCAGGGGGGCTGCTGGAGGAGCAGGGAGGTCTGTTGGAGGAGCAGGGGGGCTGCTAAAGGAGCAGGGGGCTGGTGGAGGAGCAGGGGGGCTGTTGGAGGAGCAGGGGGAGCTATTGGAGGAGCAGAGGGGCTGTTGGAGGAGCAGGGGAGCTGCTAAATGAGCAGGGGGCTGCTGGAGGAGCAGGGAGGGCTGTTGGAGGAGCAGGGGGGCTGTTGGAGGAACAGGGAGAGCTGCTGGAGGAGCAGAGGGGGCTGTTGGAGGAGCAGGGGGGCTGCTGGAGGAGCAGGGGGCTGCTGGAGCAGCAGGGGGAGCTGCTAAAGGAGCAGGGGGGCTGTTGGAGGAGCAGGGAAGCTGTTGGAGGAGCAGGGGGGCTGTTGAAGGAGCAGGGGAGCTGTTGGAGGAGCAGGGGGAGCTGCTGGAGGAGCAGAGGAGGCTGTTGGAGGAGCAGGGGGGACTGTTGGAGGAGCAGGGGGAGCTGTTGGAGGAGCAGGGGGAGCTGTTGGAGGAGCAGGGGGTGCTGTTATAAGAGCAGAGGGGGCTGTTGGAGGAGCAGGGAGAGCTGTTAGAGGGGGCTGGAGGAGGGGGAGCTGCTGGAGAAAGGGGAGCTGGAGGTAGAGATGCTGGAGGAGGAACTGGAGGATGTGGAGCTAGAGAAAGGGGAATTAGTGAAGGAGGAGCTGAAGGAAAGAGAATTGGGGGAGGGGGAGGGGGAAGCTGGAGGAAGGAAAACTGGTGGAGGGGGAGCTGGAGAAAAAAAATGGTGGAGGGGGAGCTGGCGGAGGACGGAAAGTTGGAGGTGGAGGAGGAATAGGCGGATCAGGAACAAAAGAAGGGGGAGGAGGAGGAGGAGGAGGGGGGCAGCAGAAGCAGGAGTAAGAAGCAGAAGAGGAGAAGTAGAAGCAAGAGGAAGAGGATGAAGAGCAGGAGCAGCAGGAGGACCAGGAACAGCAGAAGCAGGACGAAGAAGAGAAGCAGAAAGAAGAGAGGAAGAAGTGCAGGAAGCATGAGCATAACAACAAAAAGGAACTGAAGGAAGATAGACAGAGGCACATGAAAAAGACAGCAGAGGATGAGCAGCAAGAGGAACAACAAGACCACAATGGAAATAAGTCACTTTGTCTGACTTTTTGGGTTATCCCAGGTTCTCTACACATTTGCTGCTATGTATGATAAACTATGTAACTCTATGTGTGTATACCTGAATAAACTTACTAAGAAAGGAGGAGCAGGGGGATAATGGGTGGAAGAAATAAGAGGAAGACCAAGCCGAAAAGAACAAGAACTATCATAGTATTATCTTCCTATATTAAGAACTATCATAGTATTATCTAGGTGTTAGAGACAATGTTGGTAAAGTAGGAGGCGAGGTAGAGCAGGAGACGAGGTAGAGCAGGAGGCGAGGTAGAGCAGGAGGCGAGGTAGAGCAGGAGGCGAGGCAGAGCAGGCGAGGTAGAGCAGGAGGCGAGGTAGAGCAGGAGGCGAGGTAGAGCAGGAGGCGAGGTAGAGCAGGAGGCGAGGTAGAGCAGGAGGCGAGGCAGAGCAGGCGAGGTAGAGCAGGAGGCGAGGTAGAGCAGGAGGCGAGGCGGAACAGGATAAGGAAGATAGGAGAACACCAAATCGATATAAACCTGAAATAAGAGAACGAAACGATGAGAGGAAGAATAAAAAAAAAGAGAAGGAAATGAATGAGGATAAAGAGAAGGGAGAGACAGTCATACAATTATGGAAGAGAGGAATGAAGGGAGGAACGATAAAGACAGCAGACGAAAGATAATGGGAACTCAGGAGAAAGATAAAGGTAGAGATGAATGAAATAAATAATAACAAGATAAGCAGCAATAACAACAACAGAAACAGCAACAGTAAAAACAGCAACAGTAGTAACAACAACAGGGAAAGCAACAACAGTAGAAAATACATCAACAACAGTGTTACCATCACCACTGTCAACAACGAGAGAGAGAGAGAGAGAGAGAGAGAGAGAGAGAGAGAGAGAGAGAGAGAGAGAGAGAGAGAGAGATTGCATTCCAGAAGAAGAATTTTGTTTTAGTCAGGTAGAAAATCTCAGAAAATTGAAGGCTATTCATAATCCTGTGGTAAATGTGGATACAAGCCTGGCGCTGCAGGAGGAAGGTTCAGAAGTACCTCAGGGACTCCTCTCCAAAGATCAAGACTGCCCTCATGGGCTGTGTTGCAAAGTCGCAGCTAAGATAATCCATCACAGGGAAGCACTTCATGAGCTCCTCAAATCACTAGATACCCTTCAAGCTATCGTAGAAGGCCAGTGCAAGCCTACATCAGTGTCATAAGTTGCTCAGCTGATGGTGACACTATTGACAAGGACTGGAAGTCCCACACTGAGCTCAACTCAGAGGTAAATAACTGGTGGAATTCTGTCATCGCTAAGGCTCTACAGTTAGACAGAGCTCAAAACACTACATTTGAGAATTCTAACACAATTCCTTTGACCACCACAGAGGAAACAGATCCCCCTCCCGGCAACGAAGAAAGCATGGATCTGTTAATTCTCCTACACCTGACATCACTGCTTCAGCACCTGCCAGTACACTAGACAGCGCACATACCATCTCTGATCCTACACCTGCCAGCATACCTGCCGACACTATTCCAACATCTGGCAGCAGTGCTTCATCGGCAAGTACTGAGTCAGGATTTTCTCCACCAAAGATTAGTGCAGTCAATAATCAGGGAACTATCATTGCATCTGAACAGCTGCTGCGCCAAAGTACGAACAGCAGGGACACATCTGTCAGAACTGTACAGGGGCGTGGTATTGGACGTGGTAGAGGATGTGGAAAAGGACGTGGAGGAGGAAGACATCTACAGCCGTCTCACATTCCACCAACACAGTCCCAGGAAAAAGTTCATCAGATATACAATCATTAGGCTCACCAGCAGCAGAACCTCCTAACGAATCAGCAGAGAAAGACAGGAGGTGCAATAAATAGGAGTCCACCCTCCCAGGCACCTAGGCAGTGCTCTCGCTGTTACCGGAGGGGGCACACCACTAACAACTGCCTGCGAGATACCAGGTGCAATTACTGCCACAAGAAAGGACATCAGGAGGACCAATGTCGGAAGAAAAAGGAACTCGACAGACAGGGCCATATGTTTAAAGACCTGTTTACAGGACAAACCAGCAGGATCTCTGAATTGGTGAACACACACGTCATCCACTCAGCTACTCCTATTTCAGCCCAGCAGGTGATATTGTGCCTTATACAAGACCACAGACCTACATCCCAGCAGCTGCCTCGGTGCCCTCCCTCTTTCAATGGCAGGCACCTTTCATGCCTTACACACCCACCACCTCAAGCTGAACAAAGTCTATTACTGAGGAGCCAGTCTATCAGCATCCTGTCCGTCAACATTAGAGGTCTCATTACCAATGTTGGAGAGCTCACACACAGCTTTGTGAACACTCGATGTCCCGACATGATAGCTGTTGTTTAAACATTTTTGAACAACAGGACTCCAGAAAATTTTGCAAGAATTGCTGGCTACACCTCGTAGATGAGAAGAGACAGGCAAGGGCAAGGAGGAGGTGCTGCTGTGTGCTTCTCTAAAAGTGTACATGACCAGCACATTGATGTTGCCACCCCTACTCATCTTGAAATGATGCTCTTCAAGCTATGCATAAACACTAGTACCTCTGTACTAGTATGTGCAATGTACAGATCTCAGTGGCAACACGCAGACCCCATCAACTTCATGATGGAAAATGTGAACTCCCTTCTGCTCCAGCACAACTGTCAACATATAATTGTTGGTGACCTCAACCAACATCTTATACAGAGGGACTTTAATGACCTTCTTGCAGTGTTTGACATGAGAAACTTTGTTGATTTTCCTACTCGCATATCTGGCTCCTCCCTTGACCCAGTAGTGAGTGATCTAGCAGAAGGTATAGACGATCTGGCAGGTTAGACGATCCAGCTATGCTGGATCGTCTAACCACAAGGTTTTTACGACACTTAAGATCCCAACAGAACGAGGTGAGGAGTCCACACGCACAACCTGGTTATGGGAAAGAGGTATTTGAACAGCCCTTTCCTCTGAGCTCCCCACCACCGACTGGAATGCTCTTCTCCAAGGGGATGTTGGAAACCAAGTGAAAGCCTCCACTGGACACAACCTTAATCTACAACAAGAACACATTCCTCACCGGCAATATGTGACGAAGCCTACAGATCAGCTTTGGTTTGGCTTTCGTTGTAGAGGCTGCTACTGCTAAGTACAAAGCATGGCAAAGGTATAAGAGACATCCTACCACCTATAACAGGAACTTGCACACGCAAGCCTGTAGGCATATGGGTGACGTTCAAAAGTGGGCCATTGCTAAATGGGAGGTGGACACAAAAAGAAAGCTAGCATCAGGTAGGGTAGGCTCCAAAACCTGGTGGTCCCTGGTCAAGGACAGACAAGGTTATCTGCCTGATGAACTCATTCCACCTCTAAATTGGCAGGATGGGACCACCTCTACTAGTAGTCAAGAGAAGGCGGACCTCTTCGCCGAACACTTTGCTACCAAAATGCAAGTTCCTGATCCAGCAAGGGACCCTCCTTGGCTAGCTGCAAGAACTGTGTCAAAACTGTCAGTGGTGACAATAAGGCAGGAGGAGGTGCATTTCCTTCTTAAATCGTTTGACCAAGAAAAGGCTGTGGGCCCAGACAAGTTGAGCTCAAGATTACTGAGATGTGCAGACCAGCTAGCAGCATCTCTAACTCGCATCTTTCGGCACTGCCTAGTACAGTGTAAATGGCCTTCTCTGTGGAATAAGGCAAATGTAGTCCCTGTTTGCAAAAAGAAGAGCAGAGCAGAAATCAGCAACTACAGACCAGTGTCACTCCTGTCAATCACTGGCAAGATTCTTGAGACAATAATCTCAAGACAAATGACATTGTTTTTTGACTACCACTCACTACTTTGTGACCGTCAATATGGCTTCAGGAAAGGTTACTCTGCTGCTGATCTGTTGTTAAACCTCTCCCCTAAATGGCACCAGTCACTGGATGAATCCAAAGTCAGTTGTGGTGATAACACTGGACATTGCTAGTGCTTTCGACCAAGTGTAGCACCAGGTCCTCTTGGCAAAACTGCAAGCACTGGGAATTATAGGCTCTATGCTACGTCTCCTCAGTGATTACCTTCATGGTAGATCTCTAAGGGTAGTTCTCAATGGAAAAGAATCAGCAAGACATCCTACTGGGGCAAGTGTTCCACAAGGAAGTGTGCTGGGACCATTGTTATGGAATATCTACTTCAATGACCTTCTTCATCTCATCCCAGAATCCCATGCATATGGAGACAACTGTACGCTGACATTTACTTATCCAAGAGAAGAAATGCCATCTGCTCTAAGCTACATCAATCACCAGCTCACAGCTATATCAGCTTGGGGAAATGGATAGCAAGTAACATTTGCACCTGAGAAAACACAAATGATAATGGTCTATAGGCACCATGATGGTAATGCCAGTGCTGTAGTAAGTATGAATGGGAGAGTGTTGGTACCTGGGGAAGAAGTTGATATCCTTGGGGTGAAATTTGACTCCAAACTGACCATGAAGAACCACATTGTAAATCTTACAAGCGCTTACAGCGCTTCGACCCCCCCCCCTTTCATTTGCGACTGCACGACAGAGTAGAGAACAGAGCAAGACGTCTCATCTCTTGTCTGGACCCATCCTGGACAGATCTATCATTTCAGCAGAGCCTTCAACACAGGAGGGATGTGGGTGGCCTTACTGTTATGTACAAGGCCAACATTGTCAAAGTGCCACACTTGGCTCCACTTCAAGGACAGCGTGAAGCAAGCTTCTATACCACAAGACGGGCAGAAAGCAGTAATATCATTCTGGCTGTACCCTTCTCCAGAACATCACTTCATATGAGATCATTTATCCCCAGGATGACTCGAGTATGGAACACATTCGTACAGCATTATGATGTCAACGAGATAAAGTCAGTTGATCAGATGAAAATGCTGGCCCACAGATGGCTCAAACTTCATCCTGTTCCCTACTTGTATGTCTCATAACAATAAAAATGCTTTCAAATGAACTGATGTAGGTAACAGCTCTTAGCTTGTCAATAAAGTTAGGAATCCTTAACCTGTAAATAGCTTGTCAATAAAGCTAGGGATCCTTAACCTTGTCAAACCCTGTGTAAAAAAAAAAAAACAGAAAGAATGAGAGAGAGAGAGAGAGAGAGAGAGAGAGAGAGAGAGAGAGAGAGAGAGAGAGAGAGAGAGAGAGAGAGAGAGAGATGGAAATATAATCAACAGAATAAATACAGGAGAGGAAAAAAAACTCAGGAAAGACATGGAAGTAGAGAGACGGATATGAGGAAGGGAAATGGTGGCAGACGAAAGTGATGGGGAGGTGATGATGGGGAGGTGATGATGGGGAGGTGGTGATGGGGAGGTGGTGATGGGGAGGTGGTGATGGGGAGGTGGTGATAGGGGAGGTGATGATGGGGGAGGTGATGGGAGGTGGTAATGGGGAGGTGATGATGGGGAGGTGATGATGGGGAGGTGGTGATAGGGGAGGTGATGATGGGGAGGTGATGATGGGGAGGTGGTGATGGGGAGGTGGTGATGGGGAGGTGGTGATAGGGAGGTGATGATGGGGAGGTGATGGGGAGGTGGTGATGGGGAGGTGGTGATGGGGAGGTTGTGATAGGGGAGGTGATGATGGGGGAGGTGATGGGAGGTGGTGATGGGGAGGTGATGATGGGGAGGTGATGATGGGGAGGTGGTGATAGGGGAGGTGATGATGGGGGAGGTGATGGGAGGAGGTGATGGGGAGGTGATGATGGGGAGATGATGATGAGGTGATGATGGGAGGTGGTAATGGGGAGGTGATGATGGGGGAGGTGATGGGAGATGGTGATGGGAGGTGCTGATGGGGCGGTGATGATGGGGAGGTGGTGATGGGGGAGATGATAATGGGGAGGTGGTGATGGGGAGGTGGTGATGGGGGAGGTGGAGAGGGAAGGCGGTGCTGACCATATATTATGACACTGACGGTGGTGCTGACCATACATTATGACTCACCATATATGACAATGACCATATAATATGACACTGACCATACATTATGACACTTACCATATATGACACTGACCGTACATTATGACACTGACCATATAATATGACACTAACCATATAATATGACATTGACCTGGTTACCTGGACCTGGAGGTTATTCCGGGGATCAACGCCTCCGCGGCCCGGTCCATACTAGGCCTCCCGATGGATCAGGGCCTGATCAACTAGGCTGTTACTGCTGGCCGCACGCAGTCCAACGTACGAGCCACAGCCCGGCTGATCCGGCACTGACTTTAGGTATCTGTCCAGCTCTCTCTTGAAGGCAGCCAGGGGTTTATTGGCAATTCCCCTAATGCTTGATGGGAGGCTGTTGAACAGTCTTGGGCCCCGGACACTTATGGTGTTTTCCCTTAGTGTACCAATGGCGCCCCTACTTTTTATTGGAGGCATTTTGCATCGCCTGCCCAGTCTTTTACTTTCGTAGGGAGTGATTTCTGCGTGCAGATTTGGGACCATTCCTTCCAGGATTTTCCAAGTGTAGATTATGATATATCTCTCCCTCCTGCGTTCCAACGAGTACAAGTCAAGTGCTTCCAAGCGTTCCCAGTAGTTAAGGTGCTTGACAGAACTTATACGTGCAGTAAAGGATCTCTGTACACTCTCTAGATCTGCGATTTCACCTGCTTTGAATGGAGATGTTAATGTACAGCAGTATTCCAGCCTAGAGAGAACGAGTGATTTGAAAAGGATCATCATTGGCTTGGCATCTCTCGTTTTGAACGTTCTCATTAACCATCCTATCATTTTCTTTGCACGTGCGATCGTGGCACTATTGTGATCCTTGAAAGTGAGATCCTCAGACATTACTACTCCCAGGTCCCTTACATTACTTTTCCGCTCTATTGTATGGCCGGAGTCTGTAGTATACTCTGTTCTAGTTATTATCTCCTCCAGTTTTCCATAACGGAGTAGTTGGAATTTGTCCTCATTGAACATCATATTGTTTACCGTTGCCCACTGGAAAACTTTGTTTATATCTTCTTGGAGGTTAACCGCGTCCTCAGCAGATGACAGCCTCATGCAGATCCTAGTATCATCCGCAAAGGATGATACGGTGCTGTGGTGTATATCTCTGTCTATGTCTGATATGAGGATGAGGAATAAAATGGGGGCGAGTACTGTGCCTTGTGGAACAGAGCTCTTCACTATGGCAGCCTCTGATTTAACTCTGTTGACCACTACTCTTTGTGTTCGATTTGTTAGGAAGTTGAAGATCCATCTCCCCACTTTCCCAGTTATTCCTTTAGCACGTATTTTATGGGCTATTACACCATGATCGCATTTGTCAAATGCTTTTGCAAAGTCTGTGTATATTACATCTGCATTCTGATTTTCTTCCATATGACACTGACCATACATTATGACACTCACCGTATATGACAGTGACCATACATTATGACACTCACCGTATATGACAGTGACCATACATTATGACACTCACCGTATATGACAGTGACCATACATTATGACACTCACCGTATATGACAGTGACCATACATTATGACACTCACCGTATATGACAGTGACCATACATTATGACACTCACCGTATATGACAGTGACCATACATTATGACACTCACCGTATATGACACTGACCATACATTATGACACTCACCGTATATGACACTGACCATACATTATGACACTCACCGTATATGACAGTGACCATACATTATGACACTCACCGTATATGACAGTGACCATACATTATGACACTCACCGTATATGACAGTGACCATACATTATGACACTCACCGTATATGACAGTGACCATACATTATGACACTCACCGTATATGACAGTGACCATACATTATGACACTCACCGTATATGACACTGACCATACATTATGACACTCACCGTATATGACAGTGACCATACATTATGACACTCACCGTATATGACACTGACCATACATTATGACACTCACCGTATATGACAGTGACCATACATTATGACACTCACCGTATATGACACTGACCATACATTATGACACTCACCGTATATGACACTGACCATACATTATGACACTCACCGTATATGACACTGACCATACATTATGACACTCACCATATATGACACTGACCATACATTATGACACTCACCATATATGAGTGACCATACATTATGACACTCACCATATATGACAGTGACCATACATTATGACACTCACTATATATGACACTGACCATACATTATGACACTCACCATATATGACAGTGACCATACATTATGACACTCACTATATATGACACTGACCATACATTATGACACCATATATGACACAGGGCATACATTATGACACTCATCATATATGACACACACCATACACTATGACACCGACTATACATGACACTCACCATATGTGACACAGACCATACACTATGACACTCATCATATATGACACAGACCAAACAATGTGACACTCACCATATATGATACTGACCATATAATATGACATTGACCATATAATATGACACTCACCATATATGACTCTGAACATATATGACACTGAACATATATGACACTGACCACATAATATGACACTGACCACATAATATGACACTGACCATATAATATATCAGGATATTATGGAGATCAGCTGTATTTCAGAGAAGATGACGTCATCTATAGCCACAACACGAAGTAAGAGGAAGAAGAAAACGAAGAGACTAAATAAGAGTGAGAGAGAGAGAGAGAGAGAGAGAGAGAGAGAGAGAGAGAGAGAGAGAGAGAGAGAGAGAGAGAGAGAGAGAGAGAGAGAGAGAGAGATAGAGAAAGAGAGAGAGAGAGAGAGAGAAAGAGAGCAAGATGAAGAAGAAGAGGCGGTGGAAAAGAAAGACGAGGAGGCGGAGGAAGTAGAAGAGGAGAAAGATTAGGGCAAATTATAAGATTAGAGAAAGAAGAGAGGAGAAGAGGGGAAAAGAAGCAGAGGGAAGGAAAGGCGAGTAAGTAGGAGAAAAGAAAAAGATACAAGTAAAAATAAAAGGAAAATGGACGATTACGAAAAGTAAGCCAAGACAAAGAGAGAGAGAGAGAGAGAGAGAGAGAGAGAGAGAGAGAGAGAGAGAGAGAGAGAGAGAGAGAGAGAGAGAGACAGACAGACAGACAGACAGACAGACAGAGACAGAGAGAGAGAGACGGAAGAGAGGGAATGATTTAGAACATAAAGACGGGAGAGACAGGAAAGCCCCAACTCATTAGCTTTCCCACCAAGCTTTACCTTATGTAAATCTTCCAGATGAACCCAACCTCGTAAACCACCAGAGAGAGAGAAAGAGAGAGAGAGAGAGAGAGAGAGAGAGAGAGAGAGAGAGAGAGAGAGAGAGAGAGAGAGAGAGAGAGAGAGAGAGAGAGAGAGAGAGAGAGAGAGAGAGGCTGAGTTACGTCTCAACACACACATGGACCTCCAACAATACTTCTCTCACAAAAAAAAATTCCATGTAACCCAAGTAAACTTAACTTAGACCTAAGTAAACTTGACCTAGGTTAACAAAGTTACCTCACCCAGGTTAACAAAGTTACCTCACCTAGGTTAACAAAGTTACCTCACCTAGGTTAACAAAGTTACCTCACCTAGGTTAACAAAGTTACCTCACCTAGGTTAACAAAGTTACCTCACCCAGGTTAACAAAGTTACCTCACCCAGGTTAACAAAGTTACCTCACCTAGGTTAACAAAGTTACCTCACCTAGGTTAACAAAGCTACCTCACCTAGGTTAACAAAGTTACCTCACCTAGGTTAACAAAGTTACCTCACCTAGGTTAACAAAGTTACCTCGCCTAGGTTAACAAAGTTACCTCACCTAGGTTAACAAAGTTACCTCACCTAGGTTAACAAAGTTACCTCACCTAGGTTAACAAAGTTACCTCACTTGGGTTAACAAAGTTACCTCACCTAGGTTAACAAAGTTACCTCGCCTAGGTTAACAAAGTTACCTCACCTAGGTTAACAAAGTTACCTCACCTAGGTTAACAAAGTTACCTCACCTAGGTTAACAAAGTTACCTCACCTAGGTTAACAAAGTTACCTCACCTAGGTTAACAAAGTTACCTCACCTAGGTTAACAAAGTTACCTCACCTAGGTTAACAAAGTTACCTCACATAGGTTAACAAAGTTACCTCACCTAGGTTAACAAAGTTACCTCGCCTAGGTTAACAAAGTTACCTCACCTAGGTTAACAAAGTTACCTCACCTAGGTTAACAAAGTTACCTCGCCTAGGTTAACAAAGTTACCTCGCCTAGGTTAACAAAGTTACCTCACCTAGGTTAACAAAGTTACCTCACCTAAGTTAACAAAGTTACCTCACCTAGGTTAACAAAGTTACCTCACCTAGGTTAACAAAGTTACCTCACCTAGGTTAACAAAGTTACCTCACCTAGGTTAACAAAGTTACCTCGCCTAGGTTAACAAAGTTACCTCACCTAGGTTAACAAAGTTACCTCACCTAGGTTAACAAAGTTACCTCGCCTAGGTTAACAAAGTTACCTCACCTAGGTTAACAAAGTTACCTCACCTAGGTTAACAAAGTTACCTCACCTAGGTTAACAAAGTTACCTCACATAGGTTAACAAAGTTACCTCACCTAGGTTAACAAAGTTACCTCACATAGGTTAACAAAGTTACCTCACCTAGGTTAACAAAGTTACCTCACCTAGGTTAACAAAGTTACCTCACTTAGGTTAACAAAGTTACCTCACCTAGGTTAACAAGTTACCTCGCCTAGGTTAACAAAGTTACCTCACCTAGGTTAACAAAGTTACCTCACCTAGGTTAACAAAGTTACCTCACCTAGGTTAACAAAGTTACCTCGCCTAGGTTAACAAAGTTACCTTACCTAGGTTAACAAAGTTACCTCACCTAGGTTAACAAAGTTACCTCACCTAGATTAACAAAGTTACCTCGCCTAGGTTAACAAAGTTACCTCACCTAGGTTAACAAAGTTACCTCACCTAGGTTAACAAAGTTACCTCGCCTAGGTTAACAAAGTTACCTCGCCTAGGTTAACAAAGTTACCTCACCTAGGTTAACAAAGTTACCTCACCTAGGTTAACAAAGTTACCTCACCTAGGTTAACAAAGTTACCTCGCCTAGGTTAACAAAGTTACCTCGCCTAGGTTAACAAAGTTACCTCCCCTAGGTTAACAAAGTTACCTCACCTAGGTTAACAAAGTTACCTCACCTAGGTTAACAAAGTTACCTCCCCTAGGTTAACAAAGTTACCTCGCCTAGGTTAACAAAGTTACCTCACCTAGGTTAACAAAGCTACTTCCCTTAGATTAAAAAAGTTTCGTCCCCTAGGTAAACAAAGGTACCTTCCCTAGGTTAACAAGTGTACTCACCAAGATTAACAAAGGTACCTTCCCTAGGTTAACAAGTGTACTCACCAAGATTAACAAAGGTACCTTCCCTAGGTTAACAAGTGTACTCACCAAGATTAACAAAGGTACCTTCCCTAGGTTAACAAGTGTACTCACCAAGATTAACAAAGGTACCTTCCCTAGGTTAACAAGTGTACTCACCAAGATTAACAAAGGTACCTCACCAAGGTTAACAAAGGTACCTCACTTAGGTTAACAAAGGTACCTCACTAGAGTGATGGTGGGTCACAGTGACTGGGGTGATGGTGAGTCACAGTGACTGGGGTGAGGTGGGTCAGAGTGGCTGGGGGGATGGTGGGTCATCGACTGGGGTGATGGTGGGTCAGAGTGACTGGGGGATGGTGGGTCACTGTGACTGGGGTGATGGTGAGTCACAGTGACTGGGGTGATGGTGGGTCAGAGTGGCTGGGGGGATGGTGGGTCACTGACTGGGGTGATGGTGGGTCACTGTGACTGGGGTGATGGTGAGTCACAGTGACTGGGGTGAGGTGGGTCAGAGTGGCTGGGGGGATGGTGGGTCACTGACTGGGGTGATGGTGGGTCAGAGTGACTGGGGGGGATGGTGGGTCACCGAATGGGGTGATGGTGGGTCAGAGTGACTGGGGGATGGTGGGTCACTGTGACTGGGGTGATGGTGAGTCACAGTGACTGGGGTGATGGTGGGTCAGAGTGGCTGGAGGGATGGTGGGTCACTAACTGGGGTGATGGTGGGTCAGAGTGACTGGGGGATGGTGGGTCAGAGTGGCTGGGGGATGGTGGGTCACTGACTGGGGTGATGGTGGGTCAGAGTGACTGGGGGGATGGTGGGTCACTGACTGGAGTGATGGTGGGTCAGAGTGACTGGGGGGATGGTGGGTCACCGACTGGGGTGATGGTGGGTCAGAGTGACTGGGGGATGGTGGGTCACTGTGACTGGGGTGATGGTGAGTCACAGTGACTGGGGTGATGGTGGGTCAGAGTGGCTGGGGGGATGGTGGGTCACTGACTGGGGTGATGGTGGGTCAGAGTGACTGGGGGATGGTGGGTCAGAGTGGCTGGGGGATGGTGGGTCACTGACTGGGGTGATGGTGGGTCAGAGTGACTGGGGGGATGGTGGGTCACTGACTGGGGTGATGGTGGGTCAGAGTGACTGGGGGGATGGTGGGTCACCGACTGGGGTGATGGTGGGTCAGAGTGACTGGGGGATGGTGGGTCACTGACTGGGGTGATGGTGGGTCAGACTGGGGTGATGGGCCACAGTGACTGGGGTGATGGTGGGTCACAGTGACTGCGGTGATGGGTCACAGTGACTGGGGTGATTAGTTACAGTGACTGGGGTGATGGTGGGTCACAGATTGGGGTGATGGTGGGTCACAGTGACTGGGGTAATGGTGGGTCACAGAGGCTGGGGTGGTAGGTCACAGTGACTGGGGTGATGGGTCACAGAGGCTGGGGTAGTGGGTCACACCGACTCGGGTGATAGTGGGTCACAGTGATTGGGGGATGGTGGGTCACAGATTGGCGTGATGGTGCGTCACAGTGACTGGGGTTATGGTAGGTCACAGTGACTGGGATGATGGTGGGTCACAGAGGCTGGGGTGGTAGGTCAAAGTGACTGGGGTGATGGTGGGCCACAGAGGTTGGGGTAGTGGGTCACACTAACTGGGGTGATGTTGGGTCACAGTGATTGGGGGATGGTGGGTCACAGTGACTGGAGTGATGGTGAGTCACAAAGGCTGGGGTGATGTAGGGTCACAGAGCCTGGGGCGATGGTGGGTCACAAAGGCTGGGGTGATGGTGGGTCACAAAGGCTGGGGTGATGGTGGGTCACAGAGGCTGGGGTGATGGTGGGTCACAGAGGCTGGGGTGATGGTGGGTCACAGAGGCTGGGGTGATGGTGGGTCACAGAGGCTGGGGTGATGGTGGGTCACAGAGGCTGGGGTGATGGTGGGTCACAGAGGCTGGGGTGATGGTGTGTCACAGAGGCTGGGGTGATGGTGGGTCACAGAGGCTGGGGTGATGGTGGGTCACAGAGGCTGGGGCGATGGTGGGTCACAGAGGCTGGGGTGATGGTGGGTCACAGAGGCTGGGGTGATGGCGGCCGCTGACGTACAATCGTAGCTACGATAGTGGTACAAGAGCCGCCACAGCAGTTATCGCAGCTACACATGCAATAAGAGACCCCCTCCTTCCCCCCACAAGACCACCACCTTCACCCCTCCACCCCACCAATCCACCTCCTTCACCCCTCCACCCCACCAGACCACCTCCTACACATCTCTACCCCACCAGACCACCACCTTCACCCCTCCACCCCACCAGAGCACCTCCTTCACATCTCCACCCCTACAAGTGTCACCTTCTTAACCCCTCCACCCCTACCTATGCACCATTCAATCATACCCCCCTCCCACCATGTACTAACCCTCCTTTTCCCAACAGTCAGATGCCAACACTAACAATTTAGAACCAACACCAACACTTCACCTCCCTCAACATAAACACTGAGACACCTCCCAGATTTTAGATATTTGCCGCCAAATAGTTAATTGTATACCTTATATCCATCTTGTGGATGGTAGTGGCTAGTTTATTGTGCATCCCATATCCATCCTGTGGATGGTAGTGGCTAGTTTATTGTGCATCCCATATTCATCCTGTGGATGGTAGTGGCTAGTTTATTGTGCATCCCATATCCATCCTGTGGATGGTAGTGGCTAGTTTATTGTGCATCCCATATTCATCCTGTGGATGGCAGTGGCTAGTTTATTGTGCATCCCTTATTCATCCTGTGGATGGTAGTGGCTAGTTTACTGTATACCTCATATCCATGGTGTTAGGGGTAGCGGCAGAGCATACTGATACACAAGCAGACACATATTCCATAAGGGTTAATAGGAGTATCTCTTGATTTATATGTACAATTGTCTTACCTGATGTAAGCAAATTTAGGATATTTGCTTAATATATCTAGATCTCTAGCATATAATTTTCATTAATAAGTTACCTTGACATAAATAGGTTATTAAAAAGCCCACAGCGCTAAAGCTATGACTACACAATTTGCAATTCGTTCGATCATCATCTGTCTACTGAACTGTCAGAAGTACTTGTGACCAAGGCTAAGTCTGTCTACTATAACATCAGTCAATCTGTTAAGACTGCAAGTTGCTTTGTAAACATGCTTATCGACGTTCATATTATAGTGAGTTAACACTCAAGCTTCTCAATGCATTCCTATAACATTCATTTTCCTTATTTACGTCTCTCCTAATATTATTCCTAATACTAGATACAGCTATACCAAAATATTATTCAACTTTTTCCTCTGGGGTACTTTTTTTTTGGTGGCAAAATTATGAACTTTATCAAGAAGGAGTAATTGAATGTGATGGAATCCGTAAACATTGTATATAAGAACCTTCTTTTCTGAGTTTTGAGACTCTATCTTGCTTCTGCAGTGATCATATTGTTAGTCATTATGTGAGTCAAGAGCCTTTAATGATAACACAGAGTCAAAAATAATCAAATAGTGACACTCAGTGTCACAAGGATGGCAAACAATTCAGTTTGCAGTGTAGACGCCCAGTTGTTAATTCTCATGTCTAGCTCAACATAGTTGTTGACGTTCTTCACTAGAGAGGTGATAACAAGAGCAGATACAGCCTTGCTAGTAGACCCCTGCTGAGATGCAGTTCTGCTAGTAGACCCCTACTGAGATGCAGCCCTGCTAGTAGACCCCTACTGAGATGCAGCCCTGCTAGTAGACTCCTGCTGAGATGTAGCCCTGCTAGTAGACCCCTGCTGAGATGCAGCCCTGCTACTAGACCCCTGCTGAGATGCAGCCCTGCTAGTAGACCCCTGCTGAGATGCAGCCCTGCGACTACACCCCTGCTGAGATGCAGCCCTGCTAGTAGACCCCTGCTGAGATGCAGCCCTGCTAGTAGACCCCTGCTGAGATGCAGCCCTGCTAGTAGACACCTGCTGAGATGCAGCCCTGCTAGTAGACCCCTGCTGAGATGCAGCCCTGCCTAGAAGGGGAGTAGGAAATGAATGGTTGTCTAGGGCAATTGGTGTAAATTGCTGGCTAGACAGATACTGCAAGGAACTTGCAATCCCATTCATTGACAACTGGAACAACTTTTATGGCAAACATGATATGTATGCAAGGGATGGGGTACATCTCTCTGGGGCTGGGGTGGTAGCACTTGCAGACTCGATTGAGAAGGCCATTGGTGAAATGCCTATGATTTTAAACTGATGGAAGATAGAGGTATGGGTGTGTGTGGGAAACAAGCAGGTTGCAACACTTGGGTTGGAAACAGTAAATGTATAAGAGGCATTCAGCATGAAGTTATAAATAAAGACAATAGATCAGGTCAGCAAACAAAGGGGGACAGCAGAGGGCAGCAAGGGACTAGCTCCCTTAAGGTTTACTATACTAATAGCAGGAGTGTAAGAAATAAGATAGATGAGCTAAGATTAATTGCAAGTGCAGGAGACATAGATATTATTGCTATAACAGAGACCTGGCTCAATCTGAAAGATAGAGAGATGCCCTCTGAATGTCACATACAAGGCTATAAATTATTCCACACTGACAGGGTCAACAGGAAAGGTGGTGGAGTAGCGATGTATGTCAGAGACAATTTAAATTGTTGTGTTAGACAAGATATTAAATTAGAAGCGTCAGCCACTGAATCTGTTTGGTTACAGCTTCTCGAGGGCCGAGAAAAACTAATTTTGGGTGTGATTTACAGGGTCCCAAATCTTGATAGGGAGTGCAGTAAACTTCTATGGGACGAAATTCGTAAGGCATCTACATACGAAAATGTTGTGCTAATGGGAGATTTCAACTATAGACAGATTGACTGGAGCAATTTGACAGGAAATTTAGAGTCAGGTGACTTTCTTGATACGATCCAGGATTGTTTTTTAAAACAGTTTGTGACAGAGCCAACTAGGGGAAATAACCTCCTTGACTTGGTTCTTGCCAGTAGGGAAACACTAATTAATAATCTTGAGGTTAATGATGAGCTTGGGGAAAGTGATCACAAATCACTCAGTTTTAATATATCATGGAATTCCCCTAATAATGGCAATCAAGTCTCCGTCCCTGACTTTCGCTTGGCTGATTTCATAGGACTGAAAAATTACTTAGGTGGGCTGAACTGGAATGACCTGACTAAGGGTCAGGTAGGTGGTGATGGTTGCCGATATGATGCTTTCCAGGGCATAGTTCTAGCTGCTCAGTCAAATTATGTTCCAAATAGGGAAATCAGATCAAACAAAAATGATCCTAAATGGATGAACAATAGATTAAAATATCTGATTGGTCAAAAGAGAGGCATATATAGGCAAATCAAAAGAGGAGAGGGGCAATTGAGAAATCGATATATTCAGTTAAAGAGAGAAATAAAAAAGGGAATTAGAAAAGCAAAAAGAGATTATGAGGTTAAAGTTGCAAGAGAATCGAAGACTAACCCAAAAGGATTCTTTCAGGTATACAGAAGTAAGATCAGGGACAAGATAGGCCCACTCAAAAGTTCCTCGGGTCAGCTCACTGACAGTGATAAGGAAATGTGTAGAATTTTTAACACATACTTCCTCTCAGTTTTTACACAGGAGGATACCAGCGATATTCCAGTAATGATAAATTATGTAGAACAGGACGATAATAAACTGTGTACTATTAGGGTCACAAGTGACATGGTCCTTAGGCAAATAGATAAATTAAAACCTAACAAATCCCCAGGCCCTGAGGAACTGTATGCAAGGGTTCTAAAGGAATGTGAAGAGGAGCTTAGCACACCTTTGGCTAATCTTTTCAACATATCACTACAAACTGGCATGGTGCCAGATAAGTGGAAAATGGCAAATGTGATACCTATTTTCAAAACAGGTGACAGGTCCTTAGCTTCGAACTATAGACCAATAAGCCTAACCTCCATAGTGGGAAAATTTATGGAATCAATAATTGCCGAGGCAGTTCGTAGCCACCTTGAAAAGCATAAATTAATCAACGAATCTCAGCATGGTTTTACAAAGGGGCGTTCCTGCCTTACGAATTTATTAACTTTTTTCACTAAGGTATTTGAGGAGGTAGATCATGGTAATGAATATGATATTGTGTATATGGACTTCAGTAAGGCTTTTGACAGGGTCCCACATCAGAGACTATTGAGGAAAATTAAAGCACATGGAATAGGAGGAGAAATTTTTTCCTGGATAGAGGCATGGTTGACAAATAGGCAGCAGAGAGTTTGCATAAATGGGGAGAAATCAGAGTGGGGAAGTGTCACGAGCGGTGTTCCACAGGGGTCAGTGTTGGGCCCCCTGCTGTTCACAATCTACATAAACGACATAGATGAGGGCATAAAGAGCGACATCGGCAAGTTTGCCGATGACACCAAAATAGGCCGTCGAATTCATTCTGACGAGGACATTCGAGCACTCCAGGAAGATTTGAATAGACTGATGCAGTGGTCGGAGAAGTGGCAGATGCAGTTTAATATAGACAAATGCAAAGTTCTAAATGTTGGACAGGACAATAACCATGCCACATATAAACTAAATAATGTAGATCTTAATATTACGGATTGCGAAAAAGATTTAGGAGTTCTGGTTAGCAGTAATCTGAAACCAAGACAACAGTGCATAAGTGTTCGCAATAAAGCTAATAGAATCCTTGGCTTCATATCAAGAAGCATAAATAATAGGAGTCCTCAGGTTGTTCTTCAACTCTATACATCCTTGGTTAGGCCTCATTTAGATTATGCTGCACAGTTTTGGTCACCTTATTACAGAATGGATATAAATTCTCTGGAAAATGTACAAAGGAGGATGACAAAGTTGATCCCATGTATCAGAAACCTTCCCTATGAGGATAGACTAAGGGCCCTGAATCTGCACTCTCTAGAAAGACGTAGAATTAGGGGGGATATGATTGAGGTGTATAAATGGAAGACAGGAATAAATAAAGGGGATGTAAATAGTGTGCTGAAAATATCTAGCCTAGACAGGACTCGCAGCAATGGTTTTAAGTTGGAAAAATTCAGATTCAGGAAGGATATAGGAAAGTACTGGTTTGGTAATAGAGTTGTGGATGAGTGGAACAAACTCCCAAGTACCGTTATAGAGGCCAGAACGTTGTGTAGCTTTAAAAATAGGTTGGATAAATACATGAGTGGATGTGGGTGGGTGTGAGTTAGACCTGATAGCTTGTGCTACCAGGTCGGTTGCCGTGTTCCTCCCTTAAGTCAATGTGACCTGACCTGACTAGGTTGGGTGCATTGGCTTAAGCCGGTAGGAGACTTGGACCTGCCTCGCATGGGCCAGTAGGCCTTCTGCAGTGTTCCTTCGTTCTTATGTTCTTAGTAGACCCCTGCTGAGATGCAGCCCTGCTAGTAGACCCCTGCTGAGATGCAGCCCTGCTACTAGACCCCTGCTGAGATGCAGCCCTGCTAGTAGACCCCTGCTGAGATGCAGCCCTGCTAGTAGACCCCTGCTGAGATGCAGCCCTGCTAGTAGACTAGATGCAGCCCTGCTAGAGATGCTGAGATGCAGCCCTGCTAGTAGACCCCTGCTGAGATGCAGCCCTGCTAGTAGACCCCTGCTGAGATGCAGCCCTGCTAGTAGACCCCTGCTGAGATGCAGCCCTGCTAGTAGACCCCTGCTGAGATGCAGCCCTGCTAGTAGACCCCTGCTGAGATGCAGCCCTGCTAGTAGACCCCTGCTGAGATGCAGCCCTGCTAGTAGACCCCTGCTGAGATGCAGCCCTGCTAGTAGACCCCTGCTGAGATGCAGCCCTGCTAGTAGACCCCTGCTGAGATGCAGCCCTGCTAGTAGACCCCTGCTGAGATGCAGCCCTGCTAGTAGACCCCTGCTGAGATGCAGCCCTGCTAGTAGACCCCTGCTGAGATGCAGCCCTGCTAGTAGACCCCTGCTGAGATGCAGCCCTGCTAGTAGACCCCTGCTGAGATGCAGCCCTGCTAGTAGACCCCTGCTGAGATGCAGCCCTGCTAGTAGACCCTGCTGAGATGCAGCCCTGCTTAGTAGACCCCTGCTGAGATGCAGCCCTGTTAGTAGACCCCTGCTGAGATGCAGCCCTGTTAGTAGACCCCTGCTGAGATGCATCCCTGCTAGTAGACCCCTGCTGAGATGCAGCCCTGCTAGTAGACCCCTGCTGAGATGCAGCCCTGCTAGTAGACACCTGCTGAGATGCATGCTAGTAGACCCCTGAGATGCAGCCCTGCTAGTAGACCCCTGCTGAGATGCAGCCCTGCTAGTAGACCCCTGCTGAGATGCAGCCCTGCTAGTAGACCCCTGCTGAGATGCAGCCCTGCTAGTAGACCCTGCTGAGATGCAGCCCTGCTAGTAGACCCCTGCTGAGATGCAGCCCTGCTAGTAGACCCCTGCTGAGATGCAGCCCTGCTAGTAGACCCCTGCTGAGATGCAGCCCTGTTAGTAGACCCCTGCTGAGATGCAGCCCTGTTAGTAGACCCCTGCTGAGATGCATCCCTGCTAGTAGACCCCTGCTGAGATGCAGCCCTGCTAGTAGACCCCTGCTGAGATGCAGCCCTGCTAGTAGACCCCTGCTGAGATGCAGCCCTGCTAGTAGACCCCTGCTGAGATGCAGCCCTGCTAGTAGACCCCTGCTGAGATGCAGCCCTGCTAGTAGACCCCTGCTGAGATGCAGCCCTGCTAGTAGACCCCTGCTGAGATGCAGCCCTGCTAGTAGACCCCTGCTGAGATGCAGCCCTGCTAGTAGACCCCTGCTGAGATGCAGCCCTGCTAGTAGACCCCTGCTGAGATGCAGCCCTGCTAGTAGACCCCTGCTGAGATGCAGCCCTGCTAGTAGACCCCTGCTGAGATGCAGCCCTGCTAGTAGACCCCTGCTGAGATGCAGCCCTGCTAGTAGACCCCTGCTGAGATGCAGCCCTGCTAGTAGACCCCTGCTGAGATGCAGCCCTGCTAGTAGACCCCTGCTGAGATGCAGCCCTGCTAGTAGACCCCTGCTGAGATGCAGACCTGCTAGTAGACCCCTGCTGAGATGCAGCCCTGCTAGTAGACCCCTGCTGAGATGCAGCCCTGCGACTACACCCCTGCTGAGATGCAGCCCTGTTAGTAGACCCCTGCTGAGATGCATCCCTGCTAGTAGACCCCTGCTGAGATGCAGCCCTGCTAGTAGACCCCTGCTGAGATGCAGCCCTGCTAGTAGACCCCTGCTGAGATGCAGCCCTGCTAGTAGACCCTGCTTAGATGCAGCCCTGCTAGTAGACCCCTGCTGAGATGCAGCCCTGCTAGTAGACCCCTGCTGAGATGCAGCCCTGCTAGTAGACCCCTGCTGAGATCAATCACTGTATATAACTTGTGATATATTATTATTAAAGGTTAAGCCAAAAATTCTTCTTGAGCAGATAGTTGCCTTTGCCAGGGATTTAAGGAAGGGATTACAAGTGACAAGGTTCTTGGGAGGGGCTTTAAGGAAGGGATTACTAGTGACAAGGCTCTTGGGAGGGGCTTTAAGGAAGGGATTACTAGTCATTAGCCTCTTGGGAGGGGATTTAAGGAAGAGATTACTAGTTATTAGCCTCTTGGGAGGGGATTTAAGGAAGAGATTACTAGTTATTAGCCTCTTGGGAGGGGATTTAAGGAAGAGATTACTAGCTATTAGCCTCTTGGGAGGGGATTTAAGGAAGAGATTACTAGTTATTAGCCTCTTAGGAGGGGATTTAAGGAAGAGATTACTAGTTATTAGCCTCTTGGGAGGGGATTTAAGGAATGCATCTTGCCATATGACAAGCTTCTTGGTCGGGGATTTAAGGGATTACTAGTGATGAGCTTCCTGGGAGGGGATTTAAGGAAGACATCTTGCCTTACGATGGGCTTCTTGGTCGGGGATTTATGATAAGCTTTTTGAGAGGCTGGTAGGTATGTGATATTAAATAAACACGTAACTTCCATCAAAGACAGAATCAGTGTAAACATTGATACTTACACTGCCTGCACCAACACCTTCAACCCCCCATCACCCCTACCCCTCCCTCACTGCCTGCACCAACACCTTCAACCCCCCCATCACCCCTACCCCTCCCTCACTGCCTGCACCAACACCTTCAACCCCCCCCACACCCCTACCCCACCCACCCTGCCTGCCCCAACACCTTCAACCCCCCCATCACCCCTACCCCTCCCTCACTGCCTGCACCAACACCTTCAACCCCTCCATCACCCCTACCCCTCCCTCACTGCCTGCACCAACACCTTCAACCCCCCATCACCCCTACCCCTCCCTCACTGCCTGCACCAACACCTTCAACCCCCCATCACCCCTACCCCTCCCTCACTGCCTGCACCAACACCTTCAACCCCCCCATCACCCCTACCCCTCCCTCACTGCCTGCACCAACCCCTTCAACCCCCCCCATCACCCCTACCCCTCCCTCACTGCCTGCACCAACACCTTCAACCCCCCCCATCACCCCTACCCCTCCCTCACTGCCTGCACCAACACCTTCAACCCCCCCATCACCCCTACCCCTCCCTCACTGCCTGCACCAACACCTTCAACCCCCCCATCACCCCTACCCCTCC
The DNA here is from genome assembly GCF_038502225.1 of Cherax quadricarinatus. Lineage (NCBI taxonomy): Eukaryota > Metazoa > Arthropoda > Malacostraca > Decapoda > Parastacidae > Cherax > Cherax quadricarinatus. The sequence goes on from NC_091367.1 coordinate 9,765,010, forward strand.
CTCACTGCCTGCACCAACACCTTCAACCCCCCCTACCCCTATCACTGCCCTACCCCCCCATCCCCCTCACTGCCTGCACCAACACCTTCAACCCCCCCATCACCCCTACCCCTCCCTCACTGCCTGCACCAACACCTTCAACCCCCCCATCACCCCTACCCCTCCCTCACTGCCTGCACCAACACCTTCAACCCCCCATCACCCCGACGCCTCCCTCACTGCCTGCACCAACACCTTCAACCCCCCATCACCCCTACCCCTCCCTCACTGCCTGCACCAACACCTTCAACCCCCCCCACTGCCTGCATCACCCCTACCCCTCCCTCACTGCCTGCACCAACACCTTCAACCCCCCCCATCACCCCTACCCCTCCCTCACTGCCTGCACCAACACCTTCAACCCCCCCATCACCCCTACCCCTCCCTCACTGCCTGCACCAACACCTTCAACCCCCCATCACCCCTACCCCTCCCTCACTGCCTGCACCAACACCTTCAACCCCCCCATCACCCCTACCCCTCCCTCACTGCCTGCACCAACACCTTCAACCCCCCCCTCACCCCTACCCCTCCCTCCCTGCCGGCACCAACACCTTCAACCCCCCCATCACCCCTACCCCTCCCTCACTGCCTGCACCAACACCTTCAACCCCCCCATCACCCCTACCCCTCCCTCACTGCCTGCACCAACACCTTCAACCCCCCCATCACCCCTACCCCTCCCTCACTGCCTGCACCAACACCTTCAACCCCCCATCACCCCTACCCCTCCCTCACTGCCTGCACCAACACCTTCAACCCCCCCATCACCCCTACCCCTCCCTCACTGCCTGCACCAACACCTTCAACCCCCCCATCACCCCTACCCCTCCCTCACTGCCTGCACCAACACCTTCAACCCCCCATCACCCCTACCCCTCCCTCACTGCCTGCACCAACACCTTCAACCCCCCCATCACCCCTACCCCTCCCTCACTGCCTGCACCAACACCTTCAACCCCCCTTCACCCCTACCCCTCCCTCACTGCCTGCACCAACACCTTCAACCCCCCCATCACCCCTACCCCTCCCTCACTGCCTGCACCAACACCTTCAACCCCCCCATCACCCCTACCCCTCCCTCACTGCCTGCACCAACACCTTCAACCCCCCCATCACCCCTACCCCTCCCTCACTGCCTGCACCAACACCTTCAACCCCCCCATCACCCCTACCCCACCCTCACTGCCTGCACCAACACCTTCAACCCCCCCATCACCCCTACCCCTCCCTCACTGCCTGCACCAACACCTTCAACCCCCCCATCACCCCTACCCCTCCCTCACTGCCTGCACCAACACCTTCAACCCCCCATCACCCCTACCCCTCCCTCACTGCCTGCACCAACACCTTCAACCCCCCCATCACCCCTACCCCTCCCTCACTGCCTGCACCAACACCTTCAACCCCCCCATCACCCCTACCCCTCCCTCACTGCCTGCACCAACACCTTCAACCCCCCCATCACCCCTACCCCTCCCTCACTGCCTGCACCAACACCTTCAACCCCCCCATCACCCCTACCCCTCCCTCACTGCCTGCACCAACACCTTCAACCCCCCCATCACCCCTACCCCTCCCTCACTGCCTGCACCAACACCTTCAACCCCCCATCACCCCTACCCCTCCCTCACTGCCTGCACCAACACCTTCAACCCCCCCATCACCCCTACCCCTCCCTCACTGCCTGCACCAACACCTTCAACCCCCCATCCCCCCTACCCCTCCCACACTGCCTGCACCAACACCTTCAACCCCCCCATCACCCCTACCCCTCCCTCACTGCCTGCACCAACACCTTCAACCCCCCATCACCCCTACCCCTCCCTCACTGCCTGCACCAACACCTTCAACCCCCCCATCCCCCCGACCCCTCCCTCACTGCCTGCACCAACACCTTCAACCCCCCCATCACCCCTACCCCTCCCTCACTGCCTGCACCAACACCTTCAACCCCCCCATCACCCCTACCCCTCCCTCACTGCCTGCACCAACACCTTCAACCCCCCCCATCACCCCTACCCCTCCCTCACTGCCTGCACCAACACCTTCAACCCCCCCATCACCCCTACCCCTCCCTCACTGCCTGCACCAACACCTTCAACCCCCCCCATCACCCCTACCCCTCCCTCACTGCCTGCACCAACACCTTCAACCCCCCCATCACCCCTACCCCTCCCTCACTGCCTGCACCAACACCTTCAACCCCCCCATCACCCCTACCCCTCCCTCACTGCCTGCACCAACACCTTCAACACCCCCATCACCCCTACCCCACCCTCACTGCCTGCACCAACACCTTAAACCCCCCATCACCCCTACCCCTCCCTCACTGCCTGCACCAACACCTTCAACCCCCCCATCACTCCTACCCCTCCCTCACTGCCTGCACCAACACCTTCAACCCCCCCATCACCCCTACCCCTCCCTCACTACCTGCACCAACACCTTCAACCCCCCATCACCCCTACCCCTCCCTCACTGCCTGCACCAACACCTTCAACCCCCCATCACCCCTACCCCTCCCTCACTGCCTGCACCAACACCTTCAACCCCCCCCCCATCACCCCTACCCCTCCCTCACTGCCTGCACCAACACCTTCAACCCCCCATCACCCCTACCCCTCCCTCACTGCCTGCACCAACACCTTCAACCCCCCATCACCCCTACCCCTCCCTCACTGCCTGCACCAACACCTTCAACCCCCCATCACCCCTACCCCTCCCTCACTGCCTGCACCAACACCTTCAACCCCCCCATCACCCCTACCCCTCCCTCACTGCCTGCACCAACACCTTCAACCCCCCCATCACTCCTACCCCTCCCTCACTGCCTGCACCAACACCTTCAACCCCCCCATCACCCCTACCCCTCCCTCACTGCCTGCACCAACACCTTCAACCCCCCCATCACCCCTACCCCTCCCTCACTGCCTGCACCAACACCTTCAACCCCCCCATCACCTCTACCCCTCCCTCACTGCCTGCACCAACACCTTCAAACCCCCCCTCACGCCTACCCCTCCCTCACTGCCTGCACCAACACCTTCAACCCCCCCATCACCCCTACCACTCCCTCACTGCCTGCACCAACACCTTCAACCCTCCCATCACCTCTACCCCTCCCTCACTGCCTGCACCAACACCTTCAACCCCCCCATCACTCCTACCCCTCCCTCACTGCCTGCACCAACACCTTCAAGCCCCCCATCACCCCTACCCCTCCCTCACTGCCTGCACCAACACCTTCAACCCCCCCATCACCCCTACCCCTCCCTCACTGCCTGCACCAACACCTTCAACCCCCCATCACCCCTACCCCTCCCTCACTGCCTGCACCAACACCTTCAACCCCCCCATCACCCCTACCCCTCCCTCACTGCCTGCACCAACACCTTCAACCCCCCCATCACCCCTACCCCTCCCTCACTGCCTGCACCAACACCTTCAACCCCCCATCACCCCTACCCCTCCCTCACTGCCTGCACCAACACCTTCAACCCCCCCATCACCCCTACCCCTCCCTCACTGCCTGCACCAACACCTTCAACCCCCCCATCACGCCTACCCCTCCCTCACTGCCTGCACCAACACCTTCAACCCCCCCATCACCCCTACCCTCCCTCACTGCCTGCACCAACACCTTCAACCCCCCCATCACCCCTACCCCTCCCTCACTGCCTGCACCAACACCTTCAACCCCCCCATCACCCCTACCCCTCCCTCACTGCCTGCACCAACACCTTCAACCCCCCATCACCCCTACCCCTCCCTCACTGCCTGCACCAACACCTTCAACCCCCCCATCACCCCTACCCCTCCCTCACTGCCTGCACCAACACCTTCAACCCCCCCATCACCCCTACCCCTCCCTCACTGCCTGCACCAACACCTTCAACCCCCCATAACCCCTACCCCTCCCTCACTGCCTGCACCAACACCTTCAACCCCCCATCACCCCTACCCCTCCCTCACTGCCTGCACCAACACCTTCAACCCCCCCATCACCCCTACCCCTCCCTCACTGCCTGCACCAACACCTTCAACCCCCCATCACCCCTACCCCTCCCTTACTGCCTGCACCAACACCTTCAACCCCCCCATCACCCCTACCCCTACCTCACTGCCTGCACCAACACCTTCAACCCCCCATCACCCCTACCCCTCCCTCACTGCCTGCACCAACACCTTCAACCCCCCATCACCCCTACCCCTCCCTCACTGCCTGCACCAACACCTTCAACCCCCCATCACCCCTACCCCTCCCTCACTGCCTGCACCAACACCTTCAACCCCCCATCACCCCTACCCCTCCCTCACTGCCTGCACCAACACCTTCAACCCCCCATCACCCCTACCCCTCCCTCACTGCCTGCACCAACACCTTCAACCCCCCATCACCTCTACCCCTCCCTCACTGCCTGCACCAACACCTTCAACCCCCCCATCACCCCTACCCCTCCCTCACTGCCTGCCCCAACACCTTCAACCCCCCATCACCCCTACCCCTCCCTCACTGCCTGCACCAACACCTTCAACCCCCCATCACCCCTACCCCTCCCTCACTGCCTGCACCAACACCTTCAACCCCCCAGCACCCCGACCCCTCCCTCACTGCCTGCACCAACACCTTCAACCCCCCCATCACCCCTACCCCTCCCTCACTGCCTGCACCAACACCTTCAACCCCCCATCACCCCTACCCCTCCCTCACTGCCTGCACCAACACCTTCATCCCCCCCATCACCCCTACCCTCCCTCACTGCCTGCACCAACACCTTCAACCCCCCATCACCCCTACCCCTCCCTCACTGCCTGCACCAACACCTTCAACCCCCCATCACCCCTACCCCTCCCTCACTGCCTGCACCAACACCTTCAACCCCCCCATCACCCCTACCCTCCCTCACTGCCTGCACCAACACCTTCAACCCCCCCATCACCCCTACCCCTCCCTCACTGCCTGCACCAACACCTTCAACCCCTCCATCACCCCTACCCCTCCCTCACTGCCTGCACCAACACCTTCAACCCCCCCATCACCCCTACCCCTCCCTCACTGCCTGCACCAACACCTGCAACCCCCCCATCACCCCTACCCCTCCCTCACTGCCTGCACCAACACCTTCAACCCCCCATCACCCCTACCCCTCCCTCACTGCCGGCACCAACCCCATCCACCCCTCCATCACCCCTCCCCCTCCCTCACTGCCTGCACCAACACCTTCAACCCCCCCATCACCCCTACCCCTCCCTCACTGCCTGCACCAACACCTTCAACCCCCCATCACCCCTACCCCTCCCTCACTGCCTGCACCAACACCTTCAACCCCCCCCATCACCCCTACCCTCCCTCACTGCCTGCACCAACACCTTCAACCCCCCCATCACCCCTACCCCTCCCTCACTGCCTGCACCAACACCTTCAACCCCCCCATCACCCCTACCCCTCCCTCACTGCCTGCACCAACACCTTCAACCTGTAGACAGCCTGTACTGTCTGCACAGACAGCCCATGCTGTCTGCCAGCTTAGTTCATATTTCGCGCTATGCTGGTGCTGCCATCTATAGGCCTTGCCACTTCAGTATGCCCAGACTTGCCTCACCCTCACTCACACAGCGGCCTGGCATCAAGACACAAGGCCTCCCAGCTCTCTCTCGTGGGCATGGCCCTGCCCGGGCCATGGGCACAAACACACAAGCCTGTGTAACCCACCACTAGTTATCAATAAAGTAAGAAGCCTCCGAAGAAGTATATCATTTAACTACCCGCTCTACAGCTACCAAACAACCCCTTAATAAACCCCCCATCACCCCTACCCCTCCCTCACTGCCTGCACCAACACCTTCAACCCGCCATCACCCCTACCCCTCCCTCACTGCCTGCACCAACACCTTCAACCCCCATCACCCCTACCCCTCCCTCACTGCCTGCACCAACACCTTCAACCCCCCATCACCCCTACCCCTCCCTCACTGCCTGCACCAACACCTTCAACCCCCATCACCCCTACCCCTCCCTCACTGCCTGCACAAACACCTTCATCCCCCCCATCACCCCTACCCCTCCCTCACTGCCTGCACCCACCCCTTCAACCCCCCATCACCCCTACCCCTCCCTCACTGCCTGCACCAACACCTTCAACCCCCCATCACCCCTACCCCTCCCTCACTGCCTGCACCAACACCTTCAACCCCCATCACCCCTACCCCTCCCTCACTGCCTGCACCAACACCTTCAACCCCCCATCACCCCAACCCCGCCCTCACAGCCAGCACCCACACCTTCAACCCCCCATCACCCCTACCCCTCCCTCACTGCCTGCACCAACACCTTCAACCCCCCATCACCCCTACCCCTCCCTCACTGCCTGCACCAACACCTTCAACCCCCCATCACCCCTACCCCTCCCTCACTGCCTGCACCAACACCTTCAACCCCCCATCACCCCTACCCCTCCCTCACTGCCTGCACCAACACCTTCAACCCCCCATCACCCCTACCCCTCCCTCACTGCCTGCACCAACACCTTCAACCCCCCATCACCCCTACCCCTCCCTCACTGCCTGCACCAACACCTTCAACCCCCCATCACCCCTACCCCTCCCTCACTGCCTGCACCAACACCTTCAACCCCCCATCACCCCTACCCCTCCCTCACTGCCTGCACCAACACCTTCAACCCCCCATCACCCCTACCCCTCCCTCACTGCCTGCACCAACACCTTCAACCCCCCATCACCCCTACCCCTCCCTCACTGCCTGCACCAACACCTTCAACCCGCCATCACCCCTACCCCTCCCTCACTGCCTGCACCAACACCTTCAACCCCCATCACCTCTACCCCTCCCTCACTGCCTGCACCAACACCTTCAACCCCCCATCACCCCTACCACTCCCTCACTGCCTGCACCAACATCTTCAACCCCCCTTCACCCCTACCCCGCCCTCACTGCCTGCACCAACACCTTCAACCCCCCATCACCCCTACCCCTCCCTCACTGCCTGCACCAACACCTTCAACCCCCCATCACCCCTACCCCTCCCTCACTGCCTGCACCAACACCTTCAACCCCCCCATCACCCCTACCCCTCCCTCACTGCCTGCACCAACACCTTCAACCCCCCATCACCCCTACCCCTCCCTCACTGCCTGCACCA